>NC_087190.1:3632500-3652500 GCF_035594125.1 Scylla paramamosain | reverse complement strand
AGTCTAAAACAAGGTAGAGAAAAACAAAAAATCATAAACAAAAAAAAAAACTCCCTCAGCACACAACTAAATAACTAATTCAATCAATAAATAAACAAAATAAATAAATATTAATATCCTACCTGATAGATAGAATCCTTGAACCCGGGGTAGTGTCCTTCAAGGTCTGCAAGCCGGGAAGCGAGGTCGGCCGCCAGACCCACGCAAGTGTACCGTCCTGACACGAGCGGCGGGTCATAGTAGCGGTAGAAGTCCTGCAGGCTGGAGAACTCTGAGGCTTTGTACTCTTCTGCAAACCTGACGGAGGCGAAGGAGGAGAGTAAGTCAAAGAGTTCATACATTTTGTGGTTTTGAGATTGTTAGTTTCAGGAGAGAGAGAGAGAGAGAGAGAGAGAGAGAGAGAGAGAGAGAGAGAGAGAGAGAGAGAGAGAGAGAGAGAGAGAGAGAGAGAGAGAGAGAGAGAGAGAGAGGGTATCTATGACAAATAACCTTAAACAAAACTTTCACTTTATCATTGTACACCAGGCAGAAATCCCCCATAACAGGAGGGTAGCCAAGACAAGACATCATGCCTTGTTACAGTAATACAAAGATAAAATATATACAGAGGAGGGGAGGTTTGGTGCCCCCTCTCTCCGTCCCTTTCAGCTGTGGCGCCGCGCAGGGAGTACGGTGGCGGGATCTGGCAGCCCCGGGTGGAGGGAGCCCCAGAGCTGTGTCCCCCATACAACAACAAGGGGGCAGAGACACAAGAGAGCAGGTATCAACAGTGTATCAAGGTATTGTTTGGTTGTATTTAATTTCATTGCCAATGGTAAAAAATTAAATAATAAATAAAATAATTATAAACAAAGATAATGGAGAAAAAATAACGATGAATTATGTTCTTATGGTAAAAATAAATAAAATAATAAGTTAGCAGGAAGCAAAGGTAATCACACATTTCATGATCACTAAAAACAGCTCAGAATTATCGATCAATAAACAAAAACAAAAATATCAACACAAACTACATAAAAAAAAAAAAAAACTATTCAAATGGAAAAAGTCTCAAATCATGGCAACACTCAAAAATCCCCCACCCTCTTCACACACACACACACACACACACACACCAAACATAACAGCACGCCAACACTTACATGACAAAGTTGGACACGGAGTCGTAGGGCTGCAGTGCCAGAGCGCGGCGGAGACGAGTGGACACACGGCTTAGGAACCTTCTATAATCCTGCATGGTGGGAAAGACCAAAGAGGGACGACCACATCCCCACTCAGGCAAGGGTAGGGGGCGTTCCAGGGGCCACTCATCCTCTCCCCAGGCGCTGTCATCATCACTATCATCACTTTCATCATCTTCACCGCCAATAGGGAGTCTCAGGCTGGCTTCACTGGTGGCGGTGGTGGTAGTGAAGGGTCGAGGCGCCTGGCTGTGGTACCCCGAGGACGAGCACCACGTGACAGAAGCCTCCTCCACACTCTCCCTGTAATAGTGGTGGACACAAGGGTGGTTTAACAACAGGAGGGAGTGGAGGAAAAGGTTTTGTGTTAAGTACATCGCGTGTTTGAAAACCCACGATCTTGCTAATGGGAGATGTTTTCGTGTCACTTTTTACTTTATTTATTTATTTTATTTATTTACTTATTTTTTTACTCGCTACTTGTTTATTTGAAGGTTTGTAATAAGTTCAGTCCAGTATTTTTTTCTTCATTAATTTCACTTATTTATCATTATAAGTGCAAGCATTCTCATTTATATATTTTACTGGTTTGCTACTTACTTGCTATAATTCGTTTCGGAAGGTACGCATTCAGTGTACGAGTGAAGTCTTATAACATGCACTTAAAAGTTTTCATTTTATCTTTTTATTTGTTTTTGAAGTGTATAAACGTATGAACTCACCCCAGGTCGCTGCAGGAGTCCACAGCAGGGCAGGCATGAGGGGCGGCAGGCCAGTAGGTAGACACCGGCGGCCACCTCTCCACAACTCCATCCTGCGTGTCCTCCTTGTCGAGTCAACTGGGCCAGGTGTTCCCGAGCCTCAGCAGGGTGTCAGGCTGGGGGGCGTCCTCCTCCACCTCCATCACGGGTGGCAGCAGATGGACCATAGCCGAGGAGGGGGGCGCCGCCATGGTGCCCGCGCCGCCACCTCCTCGGCGCCCTCCATCACCCCCGCCGGTTTTACTTTTCCAGGGCGAATATTCACTCTCTGGAATAGAAAATGTTGATGCTGGTCAGTTTTTTTTTTTTTTTTTTTTTTTTGTATCTTTCTCGTAATTCTTATTTACTCATCCCCGCCACTTTCATTTTTTTTCGAGGCGAAGATTCACTCAACATAATCAGAAATGCGGGATTATGGAAATAGCCTGCTAATTTCAAGATGCTATTGATTTCTCGGCAAAATATTTTTTTTATGCAGTCTTGTTCTACACTATGAAAGGACCAGTAATGAAATTAATAAACTGAGTGAATCTAAACCCAGCCTATCCCTCGGTGAAAACGCTAGTCAAATGTAATGTCGCCGTTAGTCAGTTTATCAAAGGTTAATCACATCCGTGTCTCTTTTCCTAACTTCTATGTTTTCCACTAACCATGAGCTCATTTTATTTTACCAAGGCGAACATTTACTCCCCGAATAGGAAACCGTTATTAGTCAGTCCATCAAACCTTTCATCATATCCTAGTTTCTCGCCTACCAACTATTTTCTCCAACCCTGAGCTCATTTTGCACACTCGCAGGCTCGCAATCTCAATGACGCATCGATTTAACAAGAATGTTCCGTCACGAGGCCACGAGATTATCTATTGACCTTGTATCATATTGGCTTTGCGTGGCCGTGCTGGCGGGGCGAACTGGACCAGACTGGTGTGATCTGCCGTGACTGATAGCGACTGGTCAGACTGCAGTATAACGCTTCTATTCTAACACTACTCATCGATAATCTTTAAAATCTAACCTATTTTCTTTATTCTTATTGATTTATCAGCAGTCGATCAGCAAGTATGTAAATAGGAAAATGTAAATAGGAAAAAAATGTTCGTATTCTCAAGTTTTCATTCCGTTTCTCTCTGAAGCTGTTAAATTTACATTCTTTAGAGAGACGTAGGTTAAGAGGGATCCTGATAGAAGTTTTTAAGTGGTATAAGGGTTATAACAAGGGGGACGTAAGCAAAATTCTTAGGATCAGCAACCAGGATAGAACAAGAAATAACGGGTTCGGGCTTGAAAAATTAAGGTTTAAAAGACATAGGAAGAAGTTGGTTCTCAAAATAGAGTGGTGGATGAATGGAATGGACTCAGTAATCAAGTTGTTAGTGCTCAGACATTAGGGAGCTTCAAGAGATTAGACGGATTTATGGATAGGGATGATAGATGGAAATAGGTAGGTATATTTCATTCAGGAACTGCCACGTGTAGGCCTGATGGCTTCTTGCAGCTCCCCTTATTTCTTATGCTCTCTCTCTCTCTCTCTCTCTCTCTCTCTCTCTCTCTCTCTCTCTCTCTCTCTCTCTCTCTCTCTTCCCCCCACGTGCTTCCGTTCCCCCCACGTGCTTCCGTTTTGAGTCACCACCAAGCTCCGCCCCTTTCCGGAAATACCACACTTGCGTCAGAACTTGCAGCCATTCCCCGAGGGCATGACGTCAGAGGCTGTGACGTCACCAAACAGAACCTGACCAAGTTAAAGTCAGGTTCGGCGCCACCACTAAACGTGAGCTGAACGAACAACGAAGTCAATGAACAATGGAAGTAACATGACTCGAGGAATAAGGAATGTTGAATCAAGCTAATCTAATGACAACAGAAACAAGCGTAGATCAATTATAAACAGGTAATACGCGAATAAACATGGAACACAGTACAGCATATGTTAAAAAATCGCTTCCATCCTTCAAATTCAAAAGTAACTAACAAAGCTTGCACTTCATCTAACGAAAAATGTCATTCAATCGAAGTTTATGACTAATACACTTATGTACATGAAACAATATTCATCAGAACATCCGACAACCTTACATCAAAACGAGAGAGAGAGAGAGAGAGAGAGAGAGAGAGAGAGAGAGAGAGAGAGAGAGAGAGAGAGAGAGAGAGAGAGAGAGACTACACACACATAAATAAATATTAATACACTAAAACATCTATGAAACATGTCACATTACCTACGTTTAAAAAAAAAAAAGCAGAAAAAGTAAAGCTATATGGCTAATACACTAAATGACTAAAATATACATTAAAATTAACAATGCACACTCGAATAACCCACATCCTTACACCACAATTGGATTAAAAAAAAAAAAAAATCAAAGTTCAAGACTAGTACACTAAATTACACACACAACTACCAACACACCTACATATATACAACAAAACAAGAATAAAATATAACAACAAACACACAAACAACCTAATAAATTACAATAAGAATAGTTTGTTCTGATAAGCTTACCCATAGGAGCTCCTCTTCGCTTTCTCTTCTGAACTAACCTGCGTCGCTGCCTGCGCGTCTATTTACGTGGTTCAGATCTAATTGCCAGTTAGTCTCCAACTTCGTCCTTGAGAGGTGTTGCCACAAGCCGCTCACCTCATATTGCGCAATCTTATGACATCAAACTCACCTGTTATACTCTCTCTCTCTCTCTCTGCTTATTCGATCATTTTCTCCTCTCAGTCTGTTTATCTGTTTACCTCCCCTTTGTATATTGATATTTGCCTACTTTTTTTCTTTCTTTCTGTATTTTTTTCTCTCTTCGCAGATTCCGTTATTTTTTTCATATTCTCCTTGTTCATCTATTAGCCTCTGCTTATTGGTTTGCTTATTCGTCTAGTTTTCTATGTATGTATCTATTAACGGTCTGTCTATTGCTACTGTTTGTGTTATGTTTATCTATCTACGTATTCGGTTATCTGTTTGTATGTTATAGCTTGTCCTTGTTATTTTTTTTTTTTTTTGTGTATCAATTTATGTATGTATGTATGTATATATGTATGTATGTATCAACGCTACTCTGAACAAGAATTAAGTAGCAGTAACAGGAAGATAGAACAAGAACAAGAACAAGAAGAATAAGGAGAGGAAGATACTGAATTTTTCAATAACCTATATGCGTCATTTCATTTCCGTTTTCTTGCTATTAGTATTTCGTAGGTACACGCGTTCTTTATCATTATCCTCCTCCTCCTTCTTACCACCATCATCACCGTTTCCTGATGAATTTGCGCAACGCGATCAAACGAATGACGCAGTAACCTAGTTTATGTATCATGTATTACCGCCGCTGCTGTTGCTACTGCTACAACAACAACAACATAAACAACAACAGCAACAATCACCACAACAACAACATTTCCACCACCACCACCGTCACCGCCACAGCCACAGCAACAGCAACAACAACAACATTTCCACCACCACCACCGTCACCGCCACAGCCACAGCAACAGCAACAACAACAACAGCACTTACCCAACCATCACAGGGGAGCGCAGGTGGCTCATAAGATTAGATTCTACTGAAGTGTTACCTTTTGACCATCGTTCGACCTTTTTTGTAACGCAAATAATCGGGATAAATAACAAGAATAGATACCAATACTTATAAATACACACAGATCACGAGATATGATCAAGGTTGGAGGAAGTAAATTAAGGTGCTGAGGTATTAATAGTGGTGATAACTGAGAGGAAATTGAGGAGAAAAGTGAAAGAGAGAGAGAGAGAGAGAGAGAGAGAGAGAGAGAGAGAGAGAGAGAGAGAGAACAAAGACAGATACGTGAACTGGCTGATAAAGACACACACACACACACACACACACACACACACTTTACGTAAGAACACCTCAAATACACATTCAGAACAAAGAAAAATATATATAAAAAATAACATATAGTCCAGAGAGAGAGAGAGAGAGAGAGAGAGAGAGAGAGAGAGAGAGAGAGAGAGAGAGAGAGAGAGAGAGAATTTTAACCCTTTGACTGCTATTTGGTTCATTTCCTTAATTACTAATCACTCTGAGACATCTTTACTTGTTCTACAGCCACTTCCAATCTTTAAACTGGGTAGAAATTCCAAGCTATTCTTTTTCATTCCTAACCTCCTTGTAGATGCTCATAAACACTACGTATTGGTTCTGCTGCTGCTAATGTCTCGTATCGCAGTGACAGGGTTTTAAATTTGTATTTCTGGGCACGTCTGTCATGTAAATGCACGCACGCACAGAACATGCCCCCTGCTTCCCCCCCCCCCCTTTCTCTCTGACTCACCAATCACTCCACATGTTTTAATCACCTGATTATTTTTTTTTCTTTATTCATAATGTGTAATCTCTCTCTCTCTCTATCTCTCTCTCTCTACTCAACAGGAATAAGACCCGAAGAAAACAAATAACGACAAACACACGCCTTTATTTACACCTTCCTTTCGTTACATATTTACACAAATAAACAATGGAACAAGAATCGAAGCAGTAAACGATAAAAAAAAAAAAAAACTTTCGAGCGAAAAAAAAAGCGAAGATAGAAATTCCTTAACGACGTATAATAAAAATATTTGCAATTTTTAACAGCTGCACACACACACACACACACACACACACACACACACACACACATTTTATTTAATCCCTCCTCTCTTCTCTTCCTACTTTTTTTTGTTTTCTTCTCGGTTTTTTCTTCATGATCCTTTTCTTCCTTTCTTCATCTTTCTCGTTTCTTTCTCTATATATGACAATGATACACAGTTAAGTGTATTCCTGTTTAATTATGAATATATAGTTAATTAATTGAGAGAGAGAGAGAGAGAGAGAGAGAGAGAGAGAGAGAGAGAGAGAGAGAGAGAGAGAGAGAGAGAGAGAGAGAGAGAGAGAGAGTACAAATACGCGAAAAACTTATATAATTGACAATTTTTGCAAATAAACGTATTTGATTTCCATAAAAATACCAAAATTCTTTCTCATTTACGGTGGAGAAAAGTATTTTCCTGAAATGTTTCTATCTTGCACGCTAACTAAATTATAGTTCATTTTCAAAGGAAAACGAAGATGGAAACTTTTTTCCTTTAATACAAACGAAAGTTTTCTTTCTATGTAACATGAAACGAACTTGATACACTTTCTAACAAACTGAAACCATTTTATTAGTAACATTAATCGAAACTACCTTTTAACATGAAACTTCCTTTAATAATGTGAAACGAAACATTTAATTAATAATACATGGAACTTTTTCTCTTTAATATGAAACAAAACTTTCCTTTACTAACAAGAAACGAAGCTTATTTTGTTTTTAATATGAAACAAAACTGCTTTCCTTTTAATATGGAAAGAATTTTTTCCATTATGAAAGGAATCTTTTTTTTCAGTATCAAATGAAACTTTAATTGAGTAAGCAACATAAATGAAATTTCTCTTAACATGAAACGAACCTCTTTTCCATATAAAGCCTAAGGCAATGAGGTTATCTTATCTCTCTCTCTCCCTCTCTCTCTCATACACACTATATAAGTCTGTGTATCTGATCGCCCATGGCACGTACACAAAGAACTGACACACACACACACACACATACACACACACACACACACACACACACACACACACACACACACACACACACACACACACACACATCACTATCAGACAATAAATGATAAATGTCTATGAGGAGGAGAAGAAGAAGAAGAAGAAGAAGAAGAAGAAGAAGAAGAAGAAGAAGAAGAAGAAGAAGAAGAAGAAGAAGAAGAAGAAGGAGAGAGAGAGAGAGAGAGAGAGAGAGAGAGAGAGAGAGAGAGAGAGAGAGAGAGAGAGAGAGAGAGAGAGAGAGAGAGAGAGAGAGAGAGAGAGAGAACGTAAAATGTGTGTATGCATGTATGTAAAAGTTGTACCTTATAAAAAATTAAGATTATCAGAAGCTGTACACACACACATACTAGATTATTTACACACACACACACACAAACACACACACACACACACACACACACACACACACACACACACGTTAATTACGACATAATAAGAGGTACTAATATCAGTGTAATTGGGAGCCCTTGCAATTAATATTATAGTTATTACTGTTATTATCATTATTACTATCATTATTATTCTTATTATTATTATTACTAGTTATTATTATCATTATTATTATTGCTTCCATTTCATCTTCCGATAGAATTTGGTGTAAGAATATAAATAAGTAGATAATTAGATAAATAAATAAACAAACAAACATTTCATAATAATTAACTTCTATCTAAATTATTATTATCATTACCATCTATTTTATTTTTTTTTAGTCGCTGTTCCTTGTTCTTATTACTATCATCATTATCATTACTACTTTGTGACAATATTAAAGCTATTTCTTTACGACAATGTAACAAAACAAACAAACAGACAGATACTTTACACAAAACACTATCGGAAGATGACATGTAATTACGGTGGGAAAATAATCCATTAATAATTACATTTTCATTTTATATCCGTCTCTTCTCGTTTTCTTTAAGCTATTCAATCTCCATTTTCTGTTCCAATAACCTTTACCTGTTTTCTCTGGACCTCCCACCCATTTTCTATTGTGTTTGTTTCTTCTAATGTTCTGTTTTCTCTCTATTGTTTATTTTCTATTCCTTCAATGTATTTTAATTTTCCTTCTTATATATTGCTTATGTCCTATTCCTTAAGTTTCTTTTAATTATTTCCTCTATTCCTTTAATTTCTTTTAATTTCCTATTCCAGTAACTTCTTTCCATTCTCTTGGCTACCCAATGTTCGTTTTCTGTCCCATTAACCTCCTCTCTCATTTTCTCTTGGTTGTATAATGTTCGTTTTCTGTTTCTTTAAATTTTCTTCCCGTTTTCTAAGTCACCCATTACTGCTTTTGTTCATTGCAAAGTCATTCATGGGTAACGTTTTCGTTTTCCTTTCATGAATAATAGTTTTCTTTAATAATTTTTATTCATGTCATTCGTAATTCACTGGTGTGGTTCTAAAAGTATTCATTATCTTTATTTCTTTTTTAAGTCCCTATTTTTCATTCATAATTATTTTATTCTTTCACATTACTCATTATTTTTTGTCATTCATTTTCTTCATAAGTACCCTTCAATATTTTTTTTCATTCTTATTGTACCTTCATTCACTTTTTTACTCCACTATCCATAAATCTACTTTTCTTTCATTTTCTTTACTTTCACTGAGTCACTACAATATCTACCATGTACTTTTTTTAATTGTTTTTTTTCTCTCTTCAGTTACCTTCAGTCACTTTTTTTTTCTAACTCCAAAACTCCACATTCTTTTCCCTTTTTTTTTTTCATCCTTTCACTCAGTCTCTGTAATCCCAAAACCACACTTTGTCACACATCACCCATGAGTCACTGGCCTTACAAACCGTTCACTTTAATCCATTCAGTTTTAGAGCGACTTAATAACAACTTAAGTTAACCCAAACACTGACTTAACAACTTTGCACATCAGTCAGTCTATTAGTAACTTAACTCTTTCACTGCTATTTGACATATTTTCTAATAACTAACTAGTCTGAGGTATCTTTTCTTGTTCCACAGTCACTTCCAAACATTGCACTGCCTAGAAATTGCAAACCTACCCTTTTCATCACCTTTCTTGTACATGTTTTCAGTGTTGTGAATTGTTGGATATCTCATCTGTTCCTCCTCACTTCCCCACAATGCCCTGAGTGACTTACTGACTTACAGCTGCTGGTCTTTTAACATTTGGCACACATACAAAACTGACTTAAACACCTGACTTGTCTCTAGCCTCTTTGAGTTCACAGGTGACTAAGATAAAGGTTCTTTTTAAGGTTCTCATCAGTCAAGTTGCTAATGCAAGAATGGCTGTGTCAGGAGTGAGTTAAAGGGGACTGACTGACTGTTGGCTAACTGAATGAATTAATGACTGGATGAAAGACAGACTGATTGGTTGAAAGACTGGTGTACTGACTGACTGACACAGTGAACGGCTGAAAGACTGACTGAATGACTGACTGACTAACTGACTGACTGAACACGACTAACTAACTGACTGCTTGACTGACTGACAGATTAAACACTATCTATTCCCACTCAATTGACTAACTGAACAGGCAGCCTATTGACACACACAAACAAGCAAACTGACTCATAAACTGACTCAACACCAAGAGGACTGAGTGGGAACATGATCCAGATCAATGGTGGAGGCAGAGGTCATCCCGCTCACTGCCGACAGAGCAGACACTCCACTCAGCCTGTGATTTTCCACCTCACCATCACTCCCTTCTTCCACTCCCTCCACACCAACCCTCATGTTGACATAGGAGGAGGACGTGGGGGTGGGTGGAGGTTGTGATGAGGTGCAGACTTTATTACTAGTGGGCCGGAGATAGTAATTGGTGGTTCTGCGGCACGGGTGTGGTGTGTGGGGATGTTGGTGAGGCCAGGCACAGCAGGAAACGTGAAGGTGACACTGGTCGGGGATGTGACTGACGATGGTGTGTGTGTCTGTGTGATGGGGAAGGAACGGATGTGCTTGGGTGATGGGGTGTTATTAGCTGGGGTGATGGGTGATGGGGGCAGAGTGTGATTTGAGGCAGTGGGGAGAGGGAAGGACGATGGAGGGAGGGGATGATGGGGTGATGGAGGCAAGGAATGAGGTGTAGGAGGGAACACATGGCCTGGCACCCCATTACTGACCCCATTTACCTGCCCCCCTAGCCTCCCCCAGTCACTCAAGGTGCTTCTGGGGAGGGTGGCTGGGGCCTGGGGAGAGGGAGCCCTTGGGGAGAGGGGTGGGGAGGCTGGGGAGGGCTCGTTAACTAATTGAAGGTACTGTTGGTTTCGTCTCAATGGGGCAGTTGAGAGGAAGGGTACTGGCGCCAGAGAAAGAGTCACTCTCCTCTTCCTCTTCCTCCTCCTCCTCCTCCTCCTACCATGTTGACAGTGTCTCCCTCCTCCTCCAGACTGCTCCTCCGCCTCCGCCTCCGCCTCCTCCTCCCCAGGGCGCTCGTCTCAGGTAAGCAGTCCTCCTCACTAATTCCTGAGTTGCCTGTGGGAGAAAGATGGTTGGTATGTGTCCTCTCTCTCTCTCTCTCTCTCTCTCTCTCTCTCTCTCTTCTCTCTCTCTCTCTCTCTCACACGGACACATAATAACCTCATTCTCTTTTTTTCTTTCTCTCAAGCATACATACTAACATCTGCAATCTCTCTCTCTCTCTCTCTCTCTCTCTCTCTCTCTCTCTCTCTCTCTCTCTCTCTCTCTCTCTCTCTCTCTCACACACACACACACACACACACACACACAAAACATAAGGGTCATTTCACACCCACCTGCTGTAGAGTTATGGTTCTCGTCAACATCTGCTGCGTAGGCCAAGTTATCTCGGCCACACTGACCTGCACACACACACACACACACACACACACACACACACACACACACACACACACACACACACACACACAGAGGGGAGGGGAAGGAAAAGGCACAAACACAGGCATTAGTTTGGCATGGCTTTCAAAGTTGCAGTCAAACAATCAACAGAAAAGCAAAAGACAATCATTATTTCATTCAACATTATTATCATTGTCATTATTATTTTTTTTTTAACTCATTCTTGTTTCATTTTTTTTTTCAGACATGCATTTTTTTTTTGATGCAACAAAACAAAAGTAAATAAGTGGAATGAATGAATGAATGAATGAATGAATGAATGAATGAATAAATAAATAAATAAATAAATAAATAAATAAATAAATAAATAAATAAATGAACAGGGGATATATCTCAAAATGCTGTAAGATTAAAATGCAAAGTGTGTGTGTGTGTGTGTGTGTGTGTGTGTGTGTGTGTGTGTGTGTGTGTGTGTGTGTGTGTGTGTGTGTGTGTGTGTGTGTGTGTGTGTGTGTGTGTGTGTGTGTGTGTGTGTGTGTGTGTGTGCCATGCACGCAAAACAAGCAATTTTAAACACAAACAAAATTGCAAACAAACAAATTAATAATAATAAATAAATAAATAAATAAATAAATAAATAAATAATAAATAAAGCCAAGAACTCAATATAAAGTTACAAAAACAATTAATTCACAAAATGCATAAAAAAAATTAACAAATGAATATATATTCAAATGCATTCATTCTGAGAGAGAGAGAGAGAGAGAGAGAGAGAGAGAGAGAGAGAGAGAGAGAGAGAGAGAGAGAGAGAGAGAGAGAGAGAGAGAGGAGAGAGAGAGAGAGAGAGAGAGAGAGAGAGAGAGAGAGAGAGAGAGAGAGAGATACAGAGCAAAACACAACCACAGAAAAACAAGAAAAAAGGAAAATAAAACATAAGAACAAATAGACAAGAACAGGTGAAGAAAACAAATAAACAAACAAGAAAAAACAAAGGAAACAAAGCAAAATCAAAACAAAACAAGAAAAAACAAAGAAAGCAAAGAAAACAAACCATAACAAGAAAAAAAAAAAATTAAAAAGCAAAGAAAAAAAATATGCAAGACACACACACACACACACACACACACACACACACTCACCACTGGAGCCAATATAGTGAACATTATGGACAGCAAGAGCAGGGAGGGCCGAGATAGCCTCCGCCGCAGCAGCAGCAGCACCCCCAAACACTCTTTGAAGGTAGGCCGCCTCTCAGGGCTGTAGCTCCAACATCTCTCCATCAACTTGTGTCTGTTGGGGAGTGGGGAGAGGAGAGGGTGAGTGAGAGGTGGGTATGTGGTGAGTTAAAGATTTGGGATGTGTGAAGGAGTGAGGGAGATGGGAGGCTGAGTGAAGGAAGGAGTGGGAGATGGTAAGGAGGTCAAGGAAGGAGTGAGGGAGATGGGATGTTGAATGAAGGATTGTGCAAGGTGAAGCAACAAGTGGGGTGTGATAAGGTGAAGGAAGTAGTGAGGGAGATGGGATGCTAAGTGAATGAAGGAGTGGGAGGTGATAAGAAGGTCAAGGAAGGAGTGAGGGAGATGAGATGTTGAGTGAAAGATTGTAAGATGAAGGAAGGAGTGAGAGATGATGAAAGAAGGATTGTATGAAAATGAAGGAAGGAGTGAAAGAAGGGAGATAAGATTTTGTGTGGAGGATTGAAAGAAAATGAAGGAAAGAGTGAGAGAAGTGATGAGTGAGGGTTTGTAGCAAGAGGAAGGAATAAAAGAAAGAGAAGATAAGATTTTGACTGGGAAATGATGATGTAAGATAAAGGAACCAATGAGAGAGAGAGAGAGAGAGAGAGAGAGAGAGAGAGAGAGAGAGAGAGAGAGAGAGAGAGAGAGAGAGAGAGAGAGAGATGAGAGGAGAGAGAGAGAGAGAGAGAGAGAGAGAGAGAGAGAGAGAGAGAGAGAGAGAGAGAGAGAGAGTAGATGTAGGATACTAATTAAGAAGAATGGAACAGGGAAAGATGTTAGTAGGATGTCTGACTGAAGGATGCTCTAGGGAAATAGGCAGGACAATGAGGGATTGGTGGATATGATAGGATGCTGCAGGAAGGATTAGGAGACAAGAGGGCAAGGAGGATGAAAGACAGTTTGTGATGATAAAGATGAGGAGGTAGATTAGATATTGATAGCTGAGGAATGTGGAAAAAAGGACAAAGGGAAAGGAAGATGAGTAAGATGTGAGGGAGGGAGAAAGAGAGAGAATTTCACACAGACACAGATGCAAAGTATGTAGATTCACAAGTTTCTGACTATGAAAAAGGAAGAGAAATATACATCCACACCTACTACAACACCCACATTTCTTGAAGGCAGCCAGGCACACACACACACATGCACACACACACCTTGCCAACACCCACAGGTCCTCAGGGCACACACACACACACCCTCACCAACCCTAAGACATGCACATACATACACACACCTCCACCAACCCTAAGACATGCACATACACACACACACACACATCCTCACCAACCTTAAGACATGCACATACACACACGCACACCACAACACTCTGGCAACATTCACAGCTCCTCAAGGCAAGCAGACACACATCCTTATCCACCCTGACACAAACATACTCTCTCTCTCACTCACAGTTCCTCAGGACACCCGGGGGCCTGGTGAGGGTGCCGCCACTCCTGACGTGGTGCAGCACTTCCAGGTTGGTGCGGGCAGGGTACGGCTGCTGCCCCAGAGTGAGGATCTCCCACAGCAGCACACCAAACGCCCACACGTCGGAGTGACTTGTGAACACCCCGTCAATGAGGCTTTCTGGGGACATCCAGCGCACCGGTAGCAGCCCCTCACCCTGCAGAAGGCACAGAAGAAGGTATTGAGATGGGTTTGTTGTTGTATTTGCCAATGTAAGTCCTCTTTTTAAGTAGCAGTTCCTCACCCTGCTGAAGGCACAGGAGGAGGGATGGATAGGATTATTGCTGTGTTGGCCAATGCCAGATCTATTTTTGAGTCTAAGGGAAGGAATGGAGGGCTGTCTATTGCTGTGGTTGACCAATACAGGTTCTGTTTTTGAGTCTTTTATTATCTTAAGTATTTTTAGTAGCAGTTCCTCACCCTGCAGAAGGCGCAGAAAGAGGGGGTGGAGAAGGGCTTATTGAAGGAAGCACAGGAGGAAGTGAATTTTTTTTTCAGCTTTGAGTGATGTGTGTAGCTGTAGAAGGAACAGAAGGAGGAAGAAAGGAGAGAGAGGAAGATGTTTTATTGCAGTTTTGAGTGGTTTATGTAGCAATGGAAGGATTTACTGCAGTTAAATGAAATAGAGAGGGTTTTACTGCAGTTCTGACTAATGTATGTACTTGTAGGTTGTTTGTTCCTGGATTTCTCATTATTAGGACCAATAGATGTAGTTGTAGAAAGCACAGGAGGAGGGAGGCACTGGCAGAGGAACAGAAAGGCTTTTACAGCAATCCTGACCAATATAAGACATCTATTTTCAAGCCTCTTATTATTTTGAGTACTTTAAGCTTAAGTTTTATCCTGAAAATAACAAAAAAAAAAAAATAAATAAATAAATAAATAAATAAATAAAAATAATAATAATAATAATAATAATAATAATAATAATAATAATAATAATAATAATAATAATATAAAAATAATAACATAAATAAATAAATAAGTAAGTAAACAAATAAATAAATAAAAAAAATAAAGTAAAAAAAAAAATAAATAAAATAAATAAAATAAAACAAAATTAGAAGATGCATCTATACCAGGCTGGCAATCCCATGCAGGGCAGCACACACACACACACACACACACACACACACACACACACACACACACACACACACACACACACACACACACACACAGCCACGTCAGCCCCTGGTGGAAAGGGACAGTCTCGTGGACCACCCAAATGCACCCACAAATAAAATAAAGATATGTAGTTAGGATCTATTAAAGAGTTTATCTATATCATCCTTTCCTTCTTTACCCTGACAAGCACACAGGGAGAAAAAAATGATCTGATACAACTGAGAAATACAAGAAGGGTGTACAATAATTAAGAGAAAAGTGTGACATTAATAAGGAGAGGCTGCTGTGTTTGTGAAGGTCAGACTGCACATCTATTCTGTGGGGTGATGCAATGAGGGGTTGAGAGGGGCATGAGATAAGGATGGCAGGGAATGTGGTGACTGCAGTGATAAGAGAGTGATTAGGGGAAGGTTAAGAGTGAAGTGGTAATTTAATTGTGGTTATTGTTACTGTTGCTGTTTGTGATTATGGTTGTTTGTATTATCTGCAGGTTGTGATTGTTGTTTATCCTTATCTTTAGAGATGTGATTCGTGAGAAATGAAGGTGAGTTGGTAAGAAATAAAGGGAATGGTTTACTTTCTCTTTCACACACACACACACACACACACACACACAGACACACACACACACATCATACATCAATGCACACACATACTGAAAAACAATGCCTTATTTTTCACACACACACACACACACACACACCTGATCTCTCCTCCTTACAAAACGTCTGTTTACTCAACTTCTCTTATATAATATCATACATATCTTATCACTATACATCCTCCTCTCTTCTTTAAACTCATTAATATCATCCTTTTCCTCACTCCTCTCATCCTTTTCCTCACTCTTCACCCTTTATCTCACTCCTACACCCCAAAACTCCCTCACTTTTCCTTTTACTCACTTGTCACCCCAAAAAACTCCCTTGTTCCACCCCAAAACTCTGCAACACTAACATCACCCCTTTCCTCTCTCCCACACCCCAAAATTCCCTTAATATCATCCATATTTTCACTCCCAAACCCCAAAGCTTCCTCACATCATTGCTTTTGTCCCCTAAACTCCCTCTTTTATTCCTTTCCTTATTCTCATTACTCCAAAACTTCCTTGCATCACTTTTTTACACAACAGAAATTTAGTAAAATCAACCTTTCTTTACTTATTTCACCCCATTCCTCTCTCCATTTACCCAAAAACTTCCTTACAACACCAAGTTTCAGTAAAAACCACCCTTTTCTTTACTCCTTTTCACCCATTCCTAACTTTCTACATCCCAAAACTTTCACATATCACTCTTTTTTTATTTCTCTCACCCTTTCCCTTACTGTCTACACCCTTAACTCCCTCTCATCATCCTCCCACCCCCTCCTCACCTCCTTCCTGTAGTAATCATTCTTGTAGATGTCCCTGGCCAATCCAAAGTCCCCAATCTTCACAATACGGGACTGCGGGTCGGTGGTGGACACGAGGCAGTTACGGGCAGCCAGGTCACGGTGGACGTAATGCATCTCCTCCAGGTACACGCAGCCCTTGGCCACATCCAGGCACATGTCCACCAGGTCGCCCAGTGTGAGCCCCACGTCACTCTGGTGGTGGTGGTGGTGGTGGTGAGACAGTAAAGCAAGGTGAAGTAAATCTATATCTTGACATCTTGCCTTTCTTTCATGTTCAGTGCCTCCTTCTGCATTGATTCTCTCTCTCTCTCTCTCTCTCTCTCTCTCTCTCTCTCTCTCTCTCTCTCTCTCTCTCACCACTCTACACCCTGCTCTCTCTAAACTCCCCCCTCTTTCTCTCTGTCAGGCAATCACAAACTTTTCTTTCCACTCCTTTTGTTACAACTGTGCCCCCCTAAGTCTCTCTCTCTCTCTCTCTCTCTCTCTCTCTCTCTCTCTCTCTCTCTCTCTCTCTCTCTCTCTCTCTCTCTCTCCTAGCTAAACAGTCTCAAGTACTTCTTTCATCTCTTTTGTTTAAATTTCTATCTTTTCTGCTATTCACCCCCTGCTCTCTCTCTCTCCCCCTCTTCCCCCTCCCACAGCACTCACCCCCCGGCTGGTCCTGAGGTAGGAGAGCAGGTCACCACCCTCCATCAGCTCCAGGATGAGGAAGAATGGGTCATGGTCCGTGCACACCGCCAGGAGCCGCAATATGTGTTCATGCTGGAAGTGACTCATCAGCTGTGCCTCCTTCAGGAACTCCACCTTCTCCCCCTCTGTGGCGCCCTTGCGGAGTGTCTGAGGGACGGATGGCAGGGTTGTTGTGTTGGGGTAAAGATTGTGTTTATGTCTCTCTCTCTCTCTCTCTCTCTCTCTCTCTCTCTCTCTCTCTCTCTCTCTCTCTCTCTCTCTCTCTGCATGCCTCAGTCTCCTTTCCATCTATCTCCCTCCTCCACCCTCTCTCTCTCTCTCTCTCTCTCTCTCTCTCTCTCTCTCTCTCTCTCTCCCTGCATGCCTCAGTCTCCTTTCCATCTATCTCCCTCCCCCACCCTCTCTCTCTCTCTCTCTCTCCCTTCCTTTATCAATCTCCCCTCCTCCCCCCCATCTCTCTCACCTTGATGGCCACCTTGGTGACGTCAGGGCGGCCGGGCAGAACACATGCGGTGCCCTCGAACACCTCGCCAAATGCCCCGCTGCCCAGGAACTTAGTCAAGGTGATGCACTGCCGGGACACGTGGGGCAAGTCAAGGTCGTCACCTGCGGGAGGAGAGGTCACGTGAGGTCAGGTGAGGTCATGGATGGGAGAAGTGCTGAAAAGGAAGGTGCAATGAGGTTTGAATAAAAGAGTGAGTAGCTTAGGTTTTGTAAAAATAAAGGGGGTATTAAAGGAAGAGGAAGAGGAAGAGGAAGAAGAAGAGGAAGAGGAAGAGGAGGAGGATTAGGAGGAGGAGAGATTTTGAAGATTTTTTTTTACTTCTCTCTCTCTCTCTCTCTCTCTCTCTCTCTCTCTCTCTCTCTCTCTCTCTCTCTATCTTTTCCTGTACTCGCATCTTTGTCCTCTCTCCTGAAAGCCCCGTTTTTTTTTTCATGTGTCTTTCCTTTCCATCTTTTTACTTTAATTTATTCTACTTATTTATCATTGTTGTTGCTTTTATTATTATTATTATTATTATTATTATTATTATTATTATTATTATTTATCTTTAATTTGAATTTTACTTAATTTAATCTATTTAATCAGCTACACACACACTTGTTGCTATGCTCTCTCCTCCTCTTCTTTATATTCCTTCTGCTAATCTTGTACTGTACTTGCTCTCTCTCTCTCTCTCTCTCTCTCTCTCTCTCTCTCTCTCTCTCTCTCTCTCGTTTCTAGTGATAAGATAAAAAAAATTCGGTCAAAGAAAACGTGTCTATTCACTCATTTCATGGGGGACTTGAATATTCACGAAGAGGGAAGGTTTAGGTAGACAAGATAAATTAAGCTCAGTATTTTGGTAAGGAAGGGAAGGTGGGAAGAAGTGAGCTAAGAGATAAATTATTATTATTATTATTATTATTATTATTATTATTATTATTATTATTATTATTATTACTCTCTCTCTCTCTCTCTCTCTCTCTCTCTCTCTCTCTCTCTCTCTCTCTCTCTCTCTCTCTCTCTCTCTCTCTCTCTCTCACCTGGAAAGCTGGTCATATCATACAGTACATTATTCTCTGTGACAAAGTTGGTGCTGGTGGGGAGGTGGCCGAGGTTAGCCAGCTCCACCTCTCTGCCGCGGGGGTGGTGGTGGTGCGGGTGGTGGAGTGACGAGTCCGAGATAGAGGCAGCCTTGGCCTTCCTCTTCTTCTTCTCAGTCCTCCTCATTGCTGTGAGGGAAAAGGATGTGAGGAGGAGGAGGTGGAAGAGAGAGAAACAAAACAGAGAAGGAAAGCGAAAAAAAGGTGATGGATAGAGAATACAGGAGAGAAAAACAAAAGAAAACATAACAGAAGGAAACAAAAGTGACATAAAGAGTAAAAGAAAACAAAACAAGGAAATAAAAAAGACAAATAAAGAGGAAAAGAGAAAAAACAAAAATTATACGTAAAAAAAAGGGATGACAAAATAAAGAGGAAAAGAGAAAAAAGAACACAACACAGAAAGAAACAGAAAAGATAACAAATAAAGAAATGAGGAAAAACGTAACAACACAAGAAAACAAAAAAAAAGATCACAGATAGACGAAGAGAAAAAAATACAGGAGGAAACAAAAAAAAAATGAGAAGAAAAATATAACGAGGAAACGAGAGAAATAGAGAGAGAGAGAGAGAGAGAGAGAGAGAGAGAGAGAGAGAGAGAGAGAGAGAGAGAGAGAGAGAGAGAGAGAGAGAGAGAGAAAGGAAAAGAGAAAAAACAGGAAAAGGGGGAAAACAAAATAAAGTAAAAAAAACAAAAAATCGAACATAAAAAATGGAGAAAGAAAACGGAAAAAAGGGGAAAACTAAATAAAATAAAATAAAACTAAAACAAAACAAAAAATCGAACATTAAAAAAAGAAAAAAAAAAAAATCAAATATTCACACAACACCACGAATACACACCCAAGCCCCCAGACAGGCAGAGCATCAACACCAGGGCAGCAATGGTGGGGATAGTGGAGTACAGAATGGTGGGGAGGTGGGTTCTGTTCAGCATGGTAGGTCCGGCAACAGTGCTTATAATGTTCTCCTCCCCCCACTCCCCCTGCCCCAGCCTGTTCACTGCTCTCACGCGGAAGATGTAGCTGGAAGTGTCATCCAGTCCTTGTATCATCCACTCGTTGTCTGCGGGGTGGAGAAAAAGTGGATTGGGTGGAGTGTGTG
>NC_087190.1:3607500-3627500 GCF_035594125.1 Scylla paramamosain | reverse complement strand
GAGAGAGAGAGAGAGAGAGAGAGAGAGAGAGAGAGAGAGAGAGAGAGAGAGAGAGAGAGAGAGAGAGAGAGAGAGAGAGAGAGAGAGAGAGAGAGAGAGAGAGAGAGAGAGAGAGAGAGAGAGAGAGAGAGAGAATACCTGAAAAAAAAGTGGAAAAGATGAATAGGAAAAAAAGTGAAATAACAGAAAAAAGGAGGAAAAGACAATAGGAAAAAAGTGAGAGAGAGAAATACCACAAAAAAACAGGAGGAAAGGACAGAATAGGATTAAAATTAAGTGATGGAGAAATGGAGTAGATTAGCTATGTAAAATATAAATAAATAAAAAAAAGAGCAAGAGAAAAAGGAAGAAAAACAAAAATCCAAAATTTCTTGTCCTGAGAGAGAGAGAGAGAGAGAGAGAGAGAGAGAGAGAGAGAGAGAGAGAGAGAGAGAGAGAGAGAGAGAGAGAGAGAGAGAGAGAGAGAGAGAGAGAGAGAAGAATGAACAAACAAACAAACAAACAAACAAACAAATGAACAAACAAACAAACAAACAAACAAACACACACACACACACACACACACACACACACACACACACACACACACACACACACACACACCTTCACCCAGCACTTTGTAGCATCCACAGCACATCCACGGCTCTCTTTCCCCTCCACGTCCGGCTCAGGGCTGTAGTAGAGGACAAAGGTTGGGGGTGGCAGGCTGACGGGGCCACAGTCGGGGGTGAGGGGCAGGGGAGGGGAGAGCTCCAGGCCAATTGCTGTCTCACTGCTCCCCACCAGCTTAGGGGGACGGGTATAGTTGCGCATCACCAGGCAGGACGCAGCTGGGGGGTGAGGGGTAATGGGGGGTGTTAGATGTGGCATTTCACAGTGGGGATGAGGGGTGATATGTGATGTTAAGTGGGGGTGATAGTTGGGTTTGTGGGGGTGATAGTGGGATGGGGGTGATAGTGTGGGTTGGGAGAGAGGTGATGGGTGAATGTGAGGTGGAGGTACTGATGGGAGATTGAAAGAAAGTGGGTGAATTGACTATTAATTAATGGAGGAATGAGGAGTTAAAGATGAAAACACCCACAAACACACCTGGCAGGGGCTGGGTGGCAGGGTCCAGGGGCAGGATGGCAGACACCTCTCCCAGTGGCAGGGTGTGGGCAGGGCCGCTGTGTGACGCGCCCTTCGCCACCCACGCCAGCATGCGGGAGGTGGCGGAGTGACAGTACAGGTGTGTCGAGTCCACTGCTAAATGTGTGCACGAGTCTGAAAAGTGGAAGGAGTTAGGGAAGGTCTGAAAGGTGGAGTGCGGTTAGGAAGGTCTGAAAAATGGACTGGGATTAGGAAAATCTGAAGGTGGACTGGTGTTAGGAGGGTCTGAAGGTGAACTGGTGTTAGGAGGGTCTGAAAGGTGTAAATGGGGATGGAAGTGTTATATGTACATGAAAGGACAAACATACATGAGTGTTTTAGAAATGTTGTGTTGATTTGTGTGTGTTTTATGATGTGTGTGTGTGTGTGTGTGTGTGTGTGTGTGTGTGTGTGTGTGTGTGTGTGTGTGTGTGTGTGTGTGTGTGTGTGTGTGTGTGTGTGTGTGTGTGTGTGTGTGTGTGTGTGTGTGTTTTATGATATACACAGTGCTTTTCATATGCAAATACAACAGTGATAACAACAAAATATGAAATGGTTATACTACTACTACTACTACTACTACTACTACTACTACTACTACTACTACTACTAATACTACTAATAATAATAATAATAAATAATCACCACCAAATATTACAATGATAAAATATGCAAGAACAGTTATACTACTACTACTACTACTACTACTACCACTACTACTACTACTACTATAACCACCAGTATTCCCAGCACTACCACCACTACCACTATAACTTACCTAATCCATACAGCCTGGGGTTAAACACAGCCTCACACACACACCCCTCCAGGTCACTCCGATACACCAGAGTAGTGGAGGAAGAGGTGGAGGTGGAGGCTGACCATCCAGAAGAGGAGGTGGAGGTACTGGTGGAGGAGGAGGCAGAGAAGTACAGGTGGAGACTGGTGGTGTTGGTGGAGTCTAAGGCCACTGCTCCTGTTAGGTTAGGGTTCCTCCTGCAGTTGCATTTTTGACTCCTGAAGAAGGGAGAGATGGACAAGTTAATGGGTTGGTTAGGAAATCTATCTCTTACTGTCTTAAAATTGCATTCCTTAGCTTAGAGATATGTACATTAAAAGGGGCATCTGATTAAGGTCTTGGAAGAGATGGGTAAGTTAACAGATTAATTGGGAAGTGCTGTCTATCTCTTACTGTCTTAAAATTGCATTCCTTGGTGAGATGTACATTGAGAGGGGGTCTGTTAGGGTCTTTGAAGAGGTGGGTAAGTTAGCAGGTTAACTGGGAAGTGCCATCTATCTCTTACTGTCTTTTAAAACTGCATTCCCTAGAGGGATGTACTCGTACATTTAGACGGGATCTGATTGAGGTCTTCAAGGTTAACAATACCAAAGAGACAAGAGGTGGAGGTGGAAGTGGCGGAACTGAAGACACTGAGGTGTGGTCTTGGAATGACTGACGAGGCAACTTAGAGAGCAAACACTTCAGAGGGACAACACACGTACATCAATTTGGGGACAAGGCAGGAGAGGCAAGACTGACACAGCTGGGGGATGTCAAGGAAAGGGATGAAGCACGTGTTGGAGGGAGGATGCTGGAAATGGACCAACACAGCAGCAGGGGGAGAGGAGGACCAAAGAGATGAATAGATGCAGTGAAAGAAGATATGCAAGTGGTGGGTGTGACAGGGGAAGGTATAGAAAACTGAGTGTGTTGGAGAAGGGTGATCTTCTGTGGGGACCTCTAATGGGAGAGGCTGAAAGGAAAAGAAGGGGAAGAAGAAGAAGAAGAAGAAGAAGAAGTGGTATAGGGGGATGTAACAAGGGTGACATAAACAAAATTCTCAGGGTTAGTAGTCAGGTTAAGGCAAGAAGTAGTGAGTTCAAGGTTGATGGAAATTTAATAGAAGAGATAGGAAGGAATTGGTTCTCAAACAGAGTGGGGGATGAATGGATTGGACTCGGTAATCAGGTTGTTAGTGGTGAGTCATTAGGGGTATTTGAAAGATTAGACAAATTTATGACGATGAAAGGTAGAAATAGATGGGCATTTTATACAGGGACTGCCACAAGAAGGCCTGATGAATTACTAAACAATTACCACTACAGCAACTACAGCTACTACTATCCTCTTGTATCATCCCTTATTTGCTACAACAATTGCTACAACAACTACTACAAGTACTACTCTCTCACCTCTTCTGATCAAACACATTCTCCAGCTCTTTGCCATCCTTCAGCCCCATCACAGACAGCTGCAGCCGCTGGCCCACGCTGTGCACCACAAACACTTGGCTGCCGAGACACAGAGAGACTTAGTGAGGCAAGGCAAGGGGGTGCCTGAAGGTGGGAGAGGAGAGATAGGTTAATAATAGGAGTGTGTGTGGTGATAAAAGATTGTTGGTGTTTGGAAAAGGAAAGGGAGGGAAGACTTAAAGAATACATGGGTAGAATATGGGTGATGGGAGATTAATAAGCCAGGGGGAAGTGACTGATTACTAATTGAATAATGGGAGGCTGAGTGTGAGGTTAAGATGTTTGGGGAAGGAAAGGAAGGGAAAAATGGGTGTGACAGGAGGAAGTTAAGGTAAGATTAAGGGAAGTTACAGAGGTGTGAAGTTAATGATGGAAGGTTGAGTGTGTGAGGTTAAGACAGCTTGTTGATGTACTGAAATTAAATAATAAAAAAAAGATCTATTATTGATTTTAATTTATGGATTTCAGATTTACAGATAGTGTTAGGATAAATAATTCATTCATAAAATAAAACCTAACCTCTACAACAACAACTACTACTGCAACAACAACAACAATTACTATTACTACCACTACCACTACTACTACTGCTACTACCATACTACTACTACTGCTACTACCATACTACTTCTACTACTGTTACTTCTACCACTACTACAACAAAACCAATTACTACTACTACTACTACTACTACTACTACCACCACCACCACTCACCTTGTCATTGAAGAGAGAAGAAAGCCGACCACTTTTCCCTGCACCACCACCTCCCTGATCTTCCTGCCCCCCCTCCTTTCCTCCACAGGGTCAGGGAGTGGAGGGTCATGTTGGGGGAGGGCGGTCTCTTCTCTCCCCACACCACCACCTCCCCCACCCAGTCCAGCGCCAGGCCCACTCCCTCCCCCACCAGCCTCAGGACTCTCTCTGTCGCATTGGTGTGGCTGTGAGTGAGGAAAATGTCAGAGTTGATGTCCATCCATGCTAGCAGGGAGGTGGAGGAGGTGGACGGGGAGGTGGAGTGGATGACGGATTGCGTGGAGATGCTGACTGACGGAGCGGAGGTGTTTGAGGTGGTAACAGATGGAGAATCATGGTTTTCTGTGGGTGTGGAAGAGGGTGAGGAAACAGATGGAAATTTTGATGTTTTAGAAGACAAAGGAGAGGAAGATGATGAAGATGAGACACGATCAGGCTGTTTTAACGACGAAGAGGACAACAACGAAGGCAGTTCAGCACTCAGAGCACTCGCATAGGCATTAGAGGCACCACTGGGGATCGCCTTGATGTAATGGGGGAGCAAAGGAGCCACGAACCGCACCCCTAGAGCGCCCCCCGACACCAGTGTCTCCTCCACCCCCAGGTCGGCATCCAGGCTTGTGGCGCGTGACTGGTTAGCACGCACCACTAGCAGCAGTGGGAGGGGGCTGTGGTGCTGTGGCTGAGTGCTGACTGCTGTGCTGGCTGGCCCCTCTCCCACTGTGTTGATTGCTGACACCTAAAGAAAGAGGAATGGGGAATGGGTAATGGGTAGGTGGATGGGTGTGTGTTATCATCCAAGCCTTAAAAAATAAGATAAAATAAAATAAAATAAAACAAAAATAATAACAAACATAAATAAATAAATAAATGATAAAAAAGAGGATTCAAGATATATTCAATGCTCTCTCTCTCTCTCTCTCTCTCTCTCTCTCTCTCTCTCTCTCTCTCTCTCTCTCTCTCTCTCTCTCTCTCTCTCTCTCTCTCTCTCTCTCTCTCTCTCTCTCACTTTTCCACTTTCTTCCCTTTTTCCTTACCTAAAAACTTTCTTTCATTCTTCCATCTAAAACTCCCTTCACCATCCCTTCCTCCCTCCCTCTCCCTCCTCTCTCTCCCATTACCTCCCCTTCATCATCTACAGTAAAAACCCCCATCTCCATCAACCCTTCTTTCTTTCACTCTCACCTAAAACTCACCCCTCCCTCCATCCCCCCACTCCAACTCCCACTCCCTCTCTCTCTCTCTCTCTCTCTCTCTCTCTCTCTCTCTCTCTCTCTCTCTCTCTCTCTCTCTCTCTCTCTCTCTCTCTCTCTCTCTCTCTCTCTCTCTCCACTTACCCTGAATGTGTATACTGTAGAAGGATCAAGGTCATGGAGGAGGAACTGTGTAGGGGCAGCAGGCACCCACACTTCCCTGGAACTCCCATTGGCTGCCTCCTGCCCCACCCAGAAGGCAACCGTGTAGCCTGTCAGTGCTCCATTAGGGTGTGTCGGGGCAGACCAGCGCAGGCAGATGGTTGGGGGGCTGTCCTGGGGTGGGGAAGAGGGGAAACATTAGGTTAGGCAGAATGTAAGGAGAAATTTTGAGCTGCTGATGAAATGGGAGGGGGAAAAAAAGGGTTATTGAAGAAATGGGTGGGAAATATTGCATTATTAATGGAATGGGAGGGAAATGTGTGGTTAGATTGAGAAAATATTAAATCATTGATGGAATGGGGGTAGGAATGTGGGATATGTTGAGTTAGGCAGAATGTGAGGGGGAAAATTTTTATCACTGGAATGGGAGAGAAAAAAAAATGTTATGGGTGGGTTATAGAAGGAATGGGTGGGAAAAAATTGATGGAATGGGGAGAGGGGAGGTAAATGTTGGGTTAGATAAAATGAAGGGAAGAAAATTTTAGTTATTGATAGAATGGGAACACAACCAAACACAATACAACACAACACAGCTACCTTATCCAGCACTACCCCAAACACAACACAAACACAACATCACACATAACCTACATAAGACTCTCCAAACCACAACAAGACCACAACACAAACGCAGATACCCAACCAAACACAACACAAACACTCAAACACTCCCAAAACACAACACAACACAACACAAACACAGCTACCCATCCAAACACTCCCCAAAACACATCCAAACCACACCAACCTTGACTGGCCTCATAATAAACGTCCTGAGGTCCTGAGGTGCCCCTGGGAGAGCTGGCGGCGTCCTCAGCTCCGTCACCACCCTCGGCCCCACCCCCCAGTTGGTCACCCCTCGCACCGACACCCTCAGCGGGGAATAGGGGGGCAGGGAAGCGTTGGTGTAGGACAGGGAGGTGTTGGTGGTGATGATGGGTGTCTTGGCCTCCCCCACCACCACCTCGTACACCAGATCCCCGTGGGTGATGGTGGTGATGGCAGGCCAGGTGATGGTGAAGTTGTCCCAGTCACCACCACCCAAAACCTTCACGCCTTCAGTCTCTATGCGCCCCGGAAGAACGCCTGGTGCTGTGACGCCTTCTGCAGGAGAGAGGTGGTGTTGTGACTGTTGTTTGTGTATTGTCATTGTTATTAGGGAGAGAAAGGGTTGTGCGTCATTGTTATGAGGGAGACAAAGGGTTCGGTTGGATACATTTGGAAGGGAAAATTTGTGCTATTAATGAAATGGGAGGGGAAAAGGGGGATATTATTACTGTTATTACCAGGGAAAGAAAGGATTGGGTTACATACATTTGGAGGGAAAAATTTGTGTTATTAATTAAATGGGGGGAAAAAAAGAAAAAGGTATTATTACTGTTATTACTAGGGAGATAAAGGGTTAGGTTAGATACATTTGGAAGGGGAAAATTTGCATTATTAATGAAATGAGAAGGAAAAAAGAGAAAAGGTATTATTGCTGTTATTACTAAGGAGACAAAGGCTTGGGTTAGATATATTTGGAAGGAAAAATTTGCATTATTACTGAAATGAGAGGGAAAGAAAAGGTGGGACTGTTACTATGAGGGAGAGAAAGAGTAGTGTATTATTATTATTGCAGCTATTACTAAGGAGAGAAAGGATGGATGTGCCTAGACTAAAATCAATGGAAATACCAACACCTGATGAAACAGAAGTAAAATTGGACTAAGAGAAATGAAAATGCCAACACCTGGAAAAGGAAAAAATTGAGAAAAACAAGACTAAAGTAAATTAAAATACTAGTGCCTCAAGAAGAAGGAATAAAGAAAACATAGACTAAAAATAAATGAAAATACCAACATTTGAAGAAGAAATAAAGAAAACAGACTAAAAAATATATCAAAAAATCTTCTCTCCTGACTTTCTCCTTCTCACTCTTTCAATACACTAATGGACACTCCTCTCTCTCTCTCTCTATCTCTCTCTAGTCTCCCCATTTCCTTCCTTCCTTCCCACCCAAACTATTCTAAAAAAATCCCCTTCCTTCTTCCCTTCCATTCCCAACTGCTCTCAAAAATCCTATTCCTTCCTTCCTTCCACCCAGCCATCCCTCCACACTCCTCACCAGGGGCAGGGTGGAGGGCGGCAAGAACCACAGTGAACTTGGACACTTTGAGGCTGGCGGTGTGGAGTGACGCGGAGTTGTTGAGACTGATGTCCGCCACCACTGTGTCTCCGTCTTCTTCCAGCCACACCAGACGCTCAGACAGGTACCACATTGACCCTGCAGGAGGAAGAATCACAGTATTGTCAGGAGACTTCAAACTCTGGCCCATGTTATGCTCTCTCTCTTGTCATGGTTGTTGTCAAAGGCCACAGAGGTGATTAGCTGGTTTTTTTTTTGCTGTTAATTATGTAGTTTTGTTTATCTGTCACTGGAAATGTAAAAACACCCTTAGAAACCTGTGTAACTTGCTCAACAGGCCTGTATTCTGAAATGTTTTCTCTTGTCATGGCTGTTGTCAAAGGCTACAGAGGTTATTTTGCCGTTAATTATGTAGGAATTTTGTTAGTCTGTCACTGGAAATGTAAAAACACCCTTACAAACCTGTGTAACTTAGTGAAATGGCCTGTATTCTGAAATGCTTTGTTTTCTCTTGTCATAGCTGTTTTCAAAGGCCACAGAGGTGATTAGCTGGGTTATTTTGCTGTTAATTATGTAGGAGTTTTGTTAGTCTGTCACTGGAAATGTAAAAAACACCCTTAAAAACCTGTGTAACTTAGTGAAATGGCCTGTATTCTGAAATGCTTTGTTTTCTCTCATTATGGCTGTTGTCAAAGGCCATAGAGGTGATTGGCTGGGTTCTCAAGGGTGTTTTATTTCTGTTAATTATGTAGTTTTGTTTATCTGTCGCTGGAACTATAAAAATACCTTCCTATTTGATTTTTTCTTTTATTTGTAACTTCAAGAGCTCATCAAATTTAATAATATTGGTAAATTATAACTTATCTCTACTACTACTGCTACTGCTACTACTACTACTACTACTACTACTACTAATCCTGTACTGCTATTACAATTACTACTACTACTACTACTACTACTACTACTACTACTACTACTACTACCATCATTACTACTACTACTACTACTACTACTCCTGTATTGCTATTACTATTACTATTACTACTACTATACCAACAGTACTAACACTGCTCCTACTATTACTATTACAACTACAACAACAACCACCATTACTACTGTTACTGTACTACTACTATTACTACTACAACTAATGCACCAACATTATTACCACTACTAGTACAACTACAACAATTACTATACCACCACCACCACCACCACAACAACAACAACAACAACAACAACAACAACTCACCGACTTGCACACTATGAGGAAGCAGTTTGGGTGTTCCTGTGAGGTGGGGCGGGTGGAAGGGAGCGGAGAGGGTGGCGGAGTACAGGTGACATCCCTCCACATCCCTCACCACCCACCACACTCGCCCTCCACCTGCATCCACTGTCAAGCCATACACTGTGGAGAGAGAAAGAGAGAGAGGTGGTAGTGTGGATGAGAGGGAAATGGAGTCAAAATGTGGATGTAATTTGATGTGGAATGAGGAAATGGATGAATGAATTGATAAATAAGAATGTGGATGAAAGGGAGATGAATAGGTGGATAATGTGGATGAAAGGGAGATAAATAATGTGGATGAAAGGGAGATAAATAAATAAAAGTGGATGAAAGGGAGATAGGGAAGTGAAGATGCAAGATAATATAGATAAATAAGTAAATAAATAAATAAATAAATAAATAAATAAATAAATAAATAAATAAATAAATAAATATGTGAAGTCATAAAATAAAATAAATCAATACTAAAAACAAAATTAATAAATATGTAAAAAGGGAAACAATATGAAAAATGAATAAATAAACATGCAAACAAAAATTATTATACAATGTGTGGACAATTAATCATCCATCTATCCATCCATCCACTGCCACTCCACCTAAAAGTTGATGATAAATAGAAAATATTGTGGAAGGTTACCCATCTGTTTGTCTATTTATCCATTTATCCACTACTCCTCCACCAAAACAATATACCTGATTAGAAAGTATTGTGGAGCAGAGATAGATTAACGCTCCACCTATCCATCTACCTATCCACTCTTCCTCTGCCTAAAAATTATAGATGACAGTCGGAAAATATTGATCAGGTACAAAAAGTTGCTATCCACCTCCACCTACCTCGCTTGCTACTAAATTCCACCTATCTACTCTTCCTCCACTAAAAAAAGGCAGAAAATAATTACCCATCCACCTATCCACCTATCCTCCACTTACCCTGCTTGCCGCTAAAGATCCCCTCGCGGTGGAGTGTGGAGATGTTTCTACCAGCGAGGGTGGAGGAGAGGAGAGCGTGGGAGGTGGTCCAGTAGAGGCGGCCGTGCAGTGCATCCACCCTCACCTCCCTCGCAGCTGTCACCACATTGAAGGGGCCATGTGCTGCGTCCTCCATGCCACTCCACCCAATCTGTAAGAAGATGGGTGGTGGAGGTGGAGTTGAGGTTAGGTTAGGATTTGTTGGAGGCAAGGATGGGGGTTGAAAGTGGTGTGATGTGGTTCAGAAATGTTTCACTCTCTATCTCTATTTCTCTTTCTCTCTCTTTCCCTTTCTCCATGGCTATTTTCAAAGGTCACAGAGATGATTAGCCAAGTTCTCAAGAGTGTTTCTCCTGTTTGTAATGTAGAAATCTTGTTAATCTGCCACTAGAACTGTAAAAAACACTCTTAGAAACCTGTGTAAGATACTAAAAAGACCTGTATTCAGAAACATTTTGTTCCCTCACCATGACTATCTTCAAAGGCCACAGAGATGACTAGCCAGGTTCTCAAGAGTGTTTCTCCTGTTAATAATGCAGAAATCTCATTAATCTGTCACTAGAAGCATCAAAACACCCCTAAACTCATCTCACTTCAACTAGAGGCTTTTGAAAGAACAAGTCACATTCTTTCTATATGAACACTCAATATATCTGAATCTTGTATCTCTCTCTCTCTCTCTCTCTCTCTCTCTCTCTCTCTCTCTCTCTCTCTCACCATCTGCTTATGAGGGTTGGCCCAGAAGAGTCTATGCACCACCCAGTCCACAGCAAGACTCAGCACACCCTTGGTCCCTGCCAGCCTTCTGAAGGTACCGCTGGTGGTGTTGACCAAGATGCTGCTCTGATTGGTCACCGCCAGCACAAGTGCATCCCGGTAGAAGGCCAGGTCGCTGATACGGCCGCCCTTCAGTTCAGCCTGTGTTGGGTCAGGTCAGGTCGAGAGGGAATATTTGTTAGTTTTATTTACCTCCAGACACCTACACACATCCACGCACTCTCTTCCACATACATACACACACCTACACATACCCACACACCCTCTCCACACACTCACACCCTCTCCACACACCTCCACACACATTCACACCCTCTCCACACATCTACACACACTCTTTCACTAAATACACACACTCACACACCCTCTTCCACATACATACACACACCCACACATCCACACATCCTCTCCACACACCTCCACACTCTCACACCTCTCCACACACTCACACACCCTCCTCCACTAAATACACACTAACACAACCTCTTCCACATACATACACACACCCACACCCCCACACACCCTGTCCCACACCCCCACACACCTTCACACCCCAACATGACCCTCCCAGCATCTCACCATCAGCCTAGCCTGCGACACGGCCACTTTTGAGTCACTGCCAGCTAGGTTGGTCATAAGCAGCTGTGTGTCGGTGGCCAGGACAAGTCTGGGTGCATCTGGGGTGTTGTCTAGGGTGCTGCCGCGGAACTCAGCACTCCAAGGCCCGTATCCATCCTGAGAGTAAGCTCTGACCTGCGTGTGTGTGTGTGTGTGTGTGTGTGTGTGTGTGTGTGTGTGTGTGTGTGTGTTGAGGGAGATTAATTCTTTAGTGATGATAATGGTGTCTTCGTAAATAGCAGTTGTAAGTAATAATAATGGTAGTAAATGGTATTGAAGTAAAGGTGATAAAATGATAAGAATATTAGGAAATGTAAATGGTAGCAAACTGTTAAATTGGTGATGAAAAATGGTAAGATAAAATAATAATGATAATAAAACTGGTGGTAAATTAATGATACATAAATAACAAAATGAAATAATGATAATAATACTAATGGGAAATTAAAATTATAGTAATAAAACTGATGATAAAGACGATAGGAAATGAAAATTATGTAAAAAAACATGAATTATTGAATGAAAATAATAAAATAAAATGATGATAATAATACTAATAGAAAGTTAAAATAATAGCAATAAAACTGATGATAAATTAATAGTAAAAAATAAATAATAATAATAATAATAATAATAATAATAATAATAATAATAATAATAATAATAATAATAACAAAGTCAAAGGAATAGCAATAAAAACTGTTATAAATAAACTGCATAAAAACAAGAGGATAAAATAATAGCAACACTCAAAAGAAAATTAACCTAACAACAACAAAAACATGACAAATTAACAACTATGAAAAAAAAAAAAGCAGGCGAAGAAAACGAACCAGAGAAACGAGAGAGAGAGAGAGAGAGAGAGAGAGAGAGAGAGAGAGAGAGAGAGAGAGAGAGAGAGAGAGAGAGAGAGAGAGAGAGAGAGAGAGAGAGAGAGAAAGAAAGAAAGAAAGAAAGAAAGAAAGAAAGAAAGAAAGAAAGAAAGAAAGAAAGAAAAGAACCAGGGAAACGAGAGAAAGAGAGAGAGAGAAAACGGGAAGCAGGAGGCAGGAGATGAGTGAATGGAGAGTGGTGGCAAGAGACAGCCGGCGCCGTCAGCACACCTTGATGACATAGAAGGTGGCGGGCAGCAGACTGGCCACCAAGTATTCCGTGGTGGTGATGTTGTTCTTGTAAATGGTGCGGCGGCCGTCCCTAATGTGCAGCTCGTACCGCCAGTCCTGCCACGCACCGCTGCCTGTACACACACACACACACACACACACGCACACAGCCACACACACAAGTATATGCAAGAAAGTGACACACACAGGCACACACAAACGTACATGAGCACAAAACACATACATAGGCATAGGTACGTACACACACACACACAAACAAACAATCACCAAACAAGCAAACCATAAAAAAAAGAGGGATGGGAGAGAAAGAAAAGAATAGTGATAAATAAAATGTGCAAAACTTAGAGGAAGCAAGTGATAATAATGAGGTTAAAAGGATACAAAATAAATAAATGAATGAAATAGAACAAATAAATAACATTGAAAAGATAAAAAAAAATAAAATAATAATAATAGTAAATAAAACATATAAAAGTAGATAATAAAATAATAGTAAATAAAATGTGCAAAACAGAAAAAAATAAATAAATAAAAATAAATAAAATAAAATAATAAAATAGATAAAGATAAAAGGCAGGAATTAATAAATAAGTGAAAATAAATAAATAAATAAATAAAAACATGAAAACAATAAAAACAATACAAGCAAATAAATCAATAAAGAACAAAACACACAAATGAACACACACACACAAACACTCTCTCTCTCTCTCTCTCTCTCTCTCTCTCTCTCTCTCTCTCTCTCTCTCTCTCAAACATCCTTATGTTACCAAGACACAGGGAGAAAGGAAGAAGAAGAAGAAGAAGAAGAAGAAGAAGAAGAAGAAGAAGAAGAAGAAGAAGAAGAAGAAGAAGAAGAAGAAGAAGAAGAAGAAGAAGAAGAAGAAGAAGAAGAAGAAGAAGAAGAAGAAGAAGAAGAAGAAGAAGAAGAAGAAGAAGAAAAATAGTAGCAGTAGTAGTAGTAGTAGTAGTAGTAGTAGTAGTAGTAGTAGTAGTAGTAGTAGTAGTAGTAGTAGTAGTAGTAGTAGTAGTAGTAGTAGTAGTAGTAGTAGTAGCTGAAGAAGAAGAAGAAGAAGAAGAAGAAGAAGAAGAAGAAGAAGAAGAAGAAGAAGAAGAAGAAGTTTATCAAAACATTGATAAACCAAGAAGAAAAACATAAAAAAATAACACACCACAAATAAATAATACTAAAAAAAAATAAATAAACACAAAATAAAAAAAAAAATAAAAATAAAAAAAAACCCTTTACCTATCACTAAACCCAAAACCCGATCACTCACCCATCACTCACCCCATCACACCCCCAACACCCCCAATAACCCATCCCAACTCCCCCATCGCCTCATTAACCCCATACTCACCCATCAGAGCAGGCAGGACAGGTGTGTTCCAGGTGAGGGTAGCAGAGCGGCGGGTGAAGACAGCTTGCAAATGAGTTGGGGGGTTGAGGGGCACTGGCACAGGCTGGGTGGACTTGTGTACCGCCACCAGAGTACCTATGCTTACGTTCCCCACCAGGAGGTAACTGTCGGGGGGTGGAGGGGTGGGGAGAGTCAGTTAGAGAGAGTGTGTGGGGAGAAAAGATTTTTTTTTATATAATTTTTTCTTTTCCTTTTTTTTCGTTTTTTTCTTTGAGGTGAGGTGAAGAGGCTGGTAGTGAGTGAGTGAGTGAGTGAGTGAGTGAGTGAGTGAGTGAGTGAGTGAGTGAGAGAGAGAGAGAGAGAGAGAGAGAGAGAGAGAGAGAGAGAGAGAGAGAGAGAGAGAGAGAGAGAGAGAGAGAGAGAGAGAGAGAGAGAGAGAGAGAGAGAGAGAGAGAGAGAGAGAGTTTGTATGTTTTGTTGTTTATATTAGTTTTGTTTGCTTGTTTGTGTTGTTTTTATTGCTGTTGTTTTTTAATCTCTTCTTTGTATTTATTTACTTATTTATTTATTCGTTATTTTTTTCTTTTGTTTTTACTGATTTATTGATTGATTTGTTTATTTATTTACTTTCTATAGCGTTTTTTTTTTTTGAGGTGACAATCATATATTAAAACAACAACAACAACAACAACAACAACAACAACAACAACAACACACACACACACACCCCACCTGTTATGATAGAAGGTCCCGTTGTTGAGCTCTTCAGTCAGCACCTCCTTGCCATCAGTCCAGAAGAAACGGCGGTGGAGGTACACAACAGACGACAGGTTGCGGAAGAACGCCTGCTGGGTATTCGGGTGTAGGCGGGTGACGGACGTGCTGTGGGGGAGAGAGGGAGTGTGAGGGAGAGTGAGAGGTGGTGACGAAGGGAGGGATTGTGGGAAGGGCATGGAAAGAGTGAGAGAAGGCGGGAAAGGAGAGGGTGTGATAGGGAGATTGAAAGGAAGGGATGATTGAGTGAGAAAAGGAAAGGGAATGAGGGAGTGAGGGAGGGGAAGGGAAGGAAGGGGGAAGTGATAGAAGGAAAGGGGTGATAGTGAGAGGGGAAGAAGGAATGAGAGAGGGAGAGGAGGGGAAGAGGAAGGAAGGAGAGGGAATGGGGGAGGGACAGGTTAGGCTTCAGTTTATTGTTGTGTTTGTCTTCGTTGGTGAAAGGAAATAGGTAGATAAATAGATGAACAGATAAATGCAAGTAAAAAATGGAGAAGTGAATAATAAGAGTAGATATGGAGGGAGTGGGAATATTAGGCTGATTGGAATTTATCGTTGTTTGTTTAGAGAAAGAAAAAAAAAGAAAGTTATCAAATAAAGTAAAATCAATAAAAAAACAAAGAAGTAAAACAAGATAAACAAAAACAGATAAATTAAAATAATGAACAATAAAAAAAATAAGTAAGACCAAGAGAAAGTAAGACAAAACAAACTAAACTAATAAAGAAGTAAAACAAAATAAACAAAACGAAACAAAATAATGAATATAAATAAATGAATAAAATAAACAAAACCAAGATAAAAAAAAATATATAAAAATAAATAAAAAAAACGTGAGAAAGTAAAACAAAACAAACAGCAAATAACGAATAAATAAATAAAATAAACAGAACCAAGACAAACTACGTAAAATAAACAAAACAAAACAAAATAAAAAAACCACAGAAAGTAAAAACAAAACAAAACAAAAATACATAAAAGAAACTAAAGAATTAAAAAAAACACAAAATAAACAAAACCAAGAAAAAAAAATTTAAAAAACAAACAAATAAATAAATCCAAATAGAAACAAAACACACGCACACACGAACGCACACTCACCCATCTAAAGACACGGCCAAAATTGCATTCTTCCTCCGATCAGCAACAAGGACTTGAAAATTGGGAGGATCCAGCACCAGGCCCCCCAGATCAGAGGATTCCAGCACCACCTCAGGGCCTCTTCCACCTCCTAGCCCCCCGTCCCCTCCTCCACTGCCCCCCTCCTCCCCTCCTGACCCTGCCCCAGCTCTGTCAGATCGCAGGTCAAGGCGGTGCAGGCCGGGCTCAAGGTCCTCTGATATCCACCAAATGTACCTGAAGAAGTGGATGAAGAAGTGGATGAAGAAGTGGATTAAGTGGAGTGATTGAGTGAAGTTTATTTATTTATTATTTTTTTTTTACTTTCTGATGTAAAATGGTTAAAGAAATACGGTTTTTGTGAGAGAGAGAGAGAGAGAGAGAGAGAGAGAGAGAGAGAGAGAGAGAGAGAGAGAGAGAGAGAGAGAGAGAGAGAGAGAGAGAGAGAGAGAGAGAGAGAGAGAGAGAGAGAGAGAGAGAGACTGACTCGTAACTTTTAAGTCGAAGGAAAAATTTGAATGTTGAATGAAATGGTGAGGTGGTGGTGGTGGTGGTGGTGGTGGTGGTGCTGGCTGATGGTGGTGGCTGTGGTGCATGACGGTAATAGTGATGGTGGCAGTGATGGTGATAATAATAATAACAGTAGGAATAATGATAATGACAACAATAATAATAATAATATGAATAATGACCACACACACACACACACACACACACACACACACACACACACACACACACACACACACACACACACACCAAATCAAACCTAACATAACTTAAACACACACACACACACACACACACACACACACACACACACACACACACACACACACCACCTCACCCACACACTCACCCATTAAAAGGGTCAACCTGTAGATGTTTGGCCTCATACTGCAACTCCCCATGGACAGGCTGCGGCGACGACCCCATGAGCCCACACCTCCACACCTGCCACACCTGACCGTGCCGGATGATGTAGTACAGGTGTCCATTTAGCCAATCCACCGAGAGGCCGAGTGGATGCCCGTGGAGGTGATTGGCAGACAGGAGGATTCGAAAGCGGTTTGTAGTTGGGTGGAGTTGAAGAATCGAGCCGCTGCTGTCACTAATGTACACAATGCCCAGTCTGATGTGAATTGCCATACCTGTGTGTGTGTGTGTGTGTGTGTGTGTGTGTGTGTGTGTGTGTGTGTGTGTGTGTGTGTGTGTGTGTGTGTGTGTGTGTGTGTGTGTGGGGAGAAAGGTATGTTTTTTTAGTATTTATTTATTTATCTGTGGGTTTAAGTCATTCTGATTGGGTTAGTTTAAGTTAGGGACTGAAAAAAAGGGATTGGGAGGAGGTGGGGAGAAGGTTTAGGGAGGGCAAAGGAAGGGAGGGAGGGAGATGCTATGAAAAAAGATGAAATATATCTATTTTTATCTTTGAGGTTTAATTGAGTGATAGACTGACTGGGCTGGGATTGGTTAAGGAGAGGTTGGAAGGTCAAGGGTGGAGGGAGAAAGGGTTTGGGGTAAGGAAGGGAGAGAGAGGGATTGGAAGGTGAAGGGTGGAGGGAGAAAGGGAGAGAGGGGTTGGATGGTGAAGGGTGGAGGGAGAAAGGATTTGGGTAAGGAAGGGAGGGAGGGGTTGAAGGGAAAAAGGGTTTGAGGTAAAGGAGGGAGGGAGGGAGGGAGGGAGGGAGGGAGGGGGAATGCTAAGAAAAATATTAAATAAAAGGATGAAATACAGAAATGCACATAAAAGAATAACAAAGCAAGACTAAAAGGATAAAAAAAATAAACAAAAATAAATAAACAAACAAATCAGAAAGAGAAGAGAAACAAAACAATGAAACAGAAATAACAAACAAAACAAAACAAACAAACAAACAAACCATTCAAACACCCCCACAACAAACACACAAACAAACAAACACAACCACACACAACACTCCACCAGCCCCTACCCCCAACCCCCACACACTTACCCATAATCTGGTGCCTGCGCGAAGTGTTGTAAATATGTTGCAGAGGATCAATTGTATCCAGGCCTAACTTGAGCAGACTGGAACCCGACGTTAGCAGCAAGTAGCCCTGTCCATCATCCACAGCTGGGGGCAGTGATGGGGTTAGGTGATGGGCAGTGAAGGTAATTGAAAGCATGAAGGAAGGAAGGGAAGGAAGGGAAGGAAGGAAGGGAAGGGAAGGAAGGGAGGGAGGGAGGGAGGGAGGGAGGGAGGGAGGGAGGGAGGGAGGGAGGGAAGGAAGGAAGGGAAGGGAAGGGAAGGGAAGGGAAGGGAAGGGAAGGGAAGAGGAAGAGGAGGAGGAGGATAAAGAATAAAAATTATATAAGGAAAAATGAGTAATGAGAGAAGGGAGGAGGAGGAGGAGGAGGAGGAGGAGGAGGAGGAGGAGGAGGAGGAGGAGGAGGAGGAGGAGGAGGAGGAGGAGGAGGAGGAGGAGGAGGAGGAGGAGGAGGAGGAGGAGGAGGAGGAGGAGGAAGGAAATGGGAAATAAAGCATGAAGGAAAGGAAAGGAAGGGAAAGAAGGAGGAGAAGAAGAAAGGAGGAAATAAGAAATAAAGCAAGGAGGAAAGAAAAGGAAGGAGGGAAAGGAGAAGGAGGATAATGATGATAGAGAATGTAAGTAAATGAAATAAGGAAAAGGAGAAAGAGGAGGAAGAGGAAATGGGAGATAAATGGGATGCGTGAGGGAATTAAAGGAAGGAGGAGGAGAAGAAAGAGGAGGAAAAAAAGAAAGAAAAAAAAACTGACAAGACAAAAAAAAACGAGGAAGAAAAAACAAAACAATGGAAAAATAAATAAATAAAAGCAAAAAGAAAGAAAATAAGAAAAAAAATACAACGAAACTGGAGAGAGAGAGAGAGAGAGAGAGAGAGAGAGAGAGAGAGAGAGAGAGAGAGAGAGAGAGAGAGAGAGAGAGAGAGAGAGAGAGAGAGAGAGAGAGAGAGAGCAACACAGGTAATACAAGTAACACAGGAAACACAGGTAATGGGGGTGAGAGAGGGGGGAAGCAGGGGGTGGGGGCTTACCTGGGGCATTGGGGTAGGTGGTGATGGTGGTGGCTTCAGCAGGACCCTCCCCCTCCTGGTTGTTCGCCGTCAGGTTGAGGGTGTACGTGGTGTTAGGGGTGAGGTCTGAGAGGATGTACCTGTGGTGGTGGTGGTGGTGGTGGTGGTGGTTTAAAATTGGTTACTGATTATTATTATTATTCTCTCTCTCTCTCTCTCTCTCTCTCTCTCTCTCTCTCTCTCTCTCTCTCTCTCTCTCTCTCTCTCTCTCTCTTCATTACTAACTTTCCTCTCTTCCTTTTCTCCTCCTTCTCCTCCTCCTATTTCATCTCTTCATTTTTTTCTCCTTTCTTTCCTTTCATTCATCTCCTCCTCCTCCTTCTCCTCCTCTTCCTTCCTTCCTTTCATTCATCTCCTCCTCCTCCTTCCATCTTTCACTTGTCTCCTCCTCCTCCTCCTTCTCTTCTTCCTTCCTTTCATTCATCTCATCCTTCGCTTCCTCCTTCTCTTCCTTTTCCTTTCCTTTCCTTTCTCCTTGTATCTTTCACTCACCTCCTCCTCCTCCTCTTGTCTTCTCCTCCTCTTCTTCTTTCCTTTCACTCATCTCCTCCACCTCTTCCTCCTCCTCTTGTACAACTTCCTTCTACTCAATTTCTGTAGGGTCTCTCTCTCTCTCTCTCTCTCTCTCTCTCTCTCTCTCTCTCTCTCTCTCTCTCTCTCTCTCTCTCTCTCTCTCTCACCTCATTTATTCTTCATTTATTTCTATATTTCTTCTTCTTTCTACTCTAGTTAACAATCTCTCTCTCTCTCTCTCTCTCTCTCTCTCTCTCTCTCTCTCTCTCTCTCTCTCTCTCTCTCTCTCTCTCTCTCTCTCTCTCCCTCACCTCATTTATTCTTCACTTATTTCTATATTTCTTCTTCTTTCTACTCTAGTTAACAATCTCTCTCTCTCTCTCTCTCTCTCTCTCTCTCTCTCTCTCTCTCTCTCTCTCTCTCTCTCTCTCTCTCTCTCTCTCTCTCTCTCTCTCTCTCTCTCCTCTCCTCGTGAGCCTTGATAGTGTCCCTGATCTCCCTGCCCCCCTGCTGCGCCCTCAGGTACAGGGTATAGAAGATAAGGTTACCCCCAGGTGACACAGGGGGCTCCCAGGTCACCTCCACCCGCGACCCGTCCAGTGGCACCGCTTTCACGCCCTGGGGGGGAGGAACGTGGTGGTGGTGGTGGTGGTGGTGGTGGTGGTGGTAGGTAAGTGGGGAAGGAAGGGTGAGAGG
>NC_087190.1:3595000-3597500 GCF_035594125.1 Scylla paramamosain | reverse complement strand
AATAAATAAATAAATAATGATAGAAGAGACAAACACGAGAAAGAAAGAAAGAAAAGAAAGAAAATAAATAAATAAACAAGATGGCAAGAAGAAAAACAAACAAATAAATACACAAACAAACATGATGAGAGAGAGAGAGAGAGAGAGAGAGAGAGAGAGAGAGAGAGAGAGAGAGAGAGAGAGAGAGAGAGAGAGAGAGAGAGAGAGCATTAGTGAGAAAGAATAAAAGGATGATGATATGACTGGAGGAGGAGGAGGAGGAGGAGGAGGAGGAGGAGGAGGAGGAGGAGGAGGAGGAGGAGGAGGAGGAGGAGGAGGAGGAAGAGGAGGAGGAGGAGGAGGTTTCTGTGCCACGGGGAACAAAGATTGGATTTAACAGAATAACAAAAAAAAAAAAAGACAAAGATTAATAATTTTTTATGCATGACTGGGTGAAAGAGAGAAGGATAAAACTAACTCTCTCTCTCTCTCTCTCTCTCTCTCTCTCTCTCTCTCTCTCTCTCTCTCTCTCTCTCTCTCTCTCTCTCTCTCTCTCTCTCTCTCTCTCTCTCTCTCTCTCTCTCTCTCTCTCTCTCTCTCTCTCTCTGTCTGTTTTCGTTTTATCCAACTTTAACTATTCCACAATCCACAGAGGAGAGGGGAGGAGAAGGGTGAGGGGAGTGGGTGAAGGGAGTGGGGGGTGTGAAGGGTGATGGGGAGACAGGAAGGGCGTCACCCATTATCCCCCTCCTACCCCTCTATCCTCCCCCCTCCCATTCTCTCACCCTTTACCTGTCTGTGAGATAATTTGGGTCAGGTAGGGAAGTGTGTGTGGGTAAGTCTCTCTCTCTCTCTCTCTCTCTCTCTCTCTCTCTCTCTCTCTCTCTCTCTCTCTCTCTCTCTCTCTCTCTCTCTCTCTCTCTAAACACTACAAATCACCAGCTTATAATTTCAGCATCATTGTCATCATCATGGTAATCATCGTCATCATTTGCACTACGGGACAATGGCTTTCCCTAAACGAAGATGAAATAAAAAGAAAAAAACAAGAAAAAAATATATATTTCACCTAGTTTCTTATTTTTAACATCGTGAAGAAAGAATAAATAAATAAAAAAGGTACTTGATTGTTTTCTTTGTAGGTTTTCACTTATTTAACACCAGGAGAGGAAGTGAAAAGTAAAAAAAAGAACATATTTATTTATTTATTGTTTTCTTATCCAGGGTCTTATTTAATTAGCGCCAGGTGAAGAAATGAAATAGAAATGAATAAATTGGAATAACAAAATTAATTCACCTGCATTTTTTACTTTGCTGTCTCTTACTCAACACCAAACGAACACTAAAAAATATACAAATAAATAAATGAGTGAATGAATGAATAAGTAAATAAACGAGAAAAGGAGAGAAACCATTATATTCACGGTCTCTTAAATATCAAACGAACAATAAAAATAAGCAAATAGATAAATAAATAAATAAATAAATAAATAAACAAACAAATAAATAGATAAAATAAACAAACAAATAAATAAATAAATAAACATCACTCCCTCTTCAACACCAAACGAAAAATAGAACAAAAAAATAAAATATAAACAAATAAAAGAACGGAGGGAGAGAGAGAGAGAGAGAGAGAGAGAGAGAGAGAGAGAGAGAGAGAGAGAGAGAGAGAGAGAGAGAGAGAGAGAGAGAGAGAGAGAGTACTTAATCACCAGTCATTTCTCACAGTAGTATATTTATCATTCTCTCTCTCTCTCTCTCTCTCTCTCTCTCTCTCTCTCTCTCTCTCTCTCTCTCTCTCTCTCTCTCTCTCAGCACGTAATAAGCTAAAGGAACGAAGGAAGGGAAGAAAAGTATTGAAGTAAGACGATTATCATAAAAAAAGAACTGCATATGTTATAATTATCTACGTGTTTCTTATCATCCACGGCCTCACATCAACGATAAATGGAGCAATGAAAATAATGAAGAAGAAGAAGAAGAATGAAGAAGATGGGAGGGGAAGGGAAGAACAATAGAACAAAGAAAGGAGGAGAAAGAGAGAAGGGAAGAGGGAAAGAGAAGAAAGGAAGGGGGAGAGGGGAAGAAGGAAAGGGAAAAAGAAACAGATGTAGGCAAGAAGAAGAAGAAGAAGAAGAAGAAGAAGAAGAAGAAGAAGAAGAAGAAGAAGAAGAAGAAGAAGAAGGAGAAGAAGAAGGAGAAGAAGAAAGACAAGACGAAAAAAAGAAAAAAAGAAGAATAAACAGAAAAGAAAAAGAAAGAGAAAAAGGAAAAAAGAGGAAGAGGAAGAAGTACAAAAGAAGAAGATGAAGAAGAAGAAGAAGAAGAAGAAGAAGAAGGAGAAGAGTAATGAACGAAGGGAAATAAAAGCGAAAAAAGTGAAAGAAAAATATGAACAGTAGACAAAAATGAGTAACAGAAATAAAAGAAAAAAATAAAAGTTAAAAATAAAGGAAAATGAAAGATGTGTAAAAAAATGGATGAAAATAAAAAAATAGAGAAAAAAATGAATGAATAA
>NC_087190.1:3565000-3572500 GCF_035594125.1 Scylla paramamosain | reverse complement strand
TTTAGAATACTGCCCTGAGACGCATTATGGATTAAGTGCGTGAATACTGAAGGGTGACATGATTATGGGGAATATTTAGCGCGCGTGTGTGTGTGTGTGTGTGTAGCGGTGCCTCACCGCGGGGGATTATGAGGAGTGAACGTGTGGCAAACAGAGGGATGTGTACTATGAATTATCGGCGGCTTAGCGCACCCACTGTCTTGGCGTGACCGTTGTGTGTCGGACAAAGGCAGGGAGGGGACATGACGCGGGAGGAAAGAAGGAAAGAAGACACGGAAGGAAGGGGTTGAGTACACACACACACACGCACACACACATAACGTAAGCCCGCCATGGAAGTGTATCTTCCATCAATTTCCGTCACATTAGAAATAATATGTGGCTGTACTGAGATATCGCTATTTTGAGACTATTTTTCCTAACTCCTCGTCTCCACTGTGTCATTACCCAAGATCCAACATTAATATATGGCCCAGTTTGGATCTTGTGGTTCTATTGGTGGCGTGTGTGTGGCCACTAGAGTGGACAGCTGACCGGTTTACTCCTACAGGCGGGTTCACACTTGGCAATTCACGGCTGAATTGCCAGCCGCCGCAAGCCGCGTTGGCCCACCTGCTGGACTTTTGGTGTCTGGCGGCTGGAATTGCCAGCCGTGCCATCAACACCGACAGGTTGGTCTTGTGCAGCAGCGGGCTGCTTTGTTTACATCGTATCCCCGGGAAGAGTTGTGGAAGATGTGGTGTCCGTGAGGCGGAAAAGTCAGTGCTGGAGCTTGTGAGGGAACAACGTCATCTCTGGGACCCGAGATACGATATATATATATATATATATATATATATATATATATATATATATATATATATATATATATATATATATATATATATATATATATATATATATATATATATATATATATATATATATATATATATATATATACGAGTATTTGAGTGGTAATCGCTGCAGATGGAGCCAAGTTCTTAATAATTAGTGAACCTTCCTTACCTGTTGCTAGATAACAACGTAAGTGTGAGGCGTTCACCAGGTGTCACTGCATCCCTCATGTGGGTGGGTGTCTTTCTTCTAGATAAGGGGAGTCACAAGCTGCAGGAGGCCATGGCACTGTTCCCTGTCGAGGCGTATCCACTGTCTCATGAAGATGTCTGGGTCTTTCACGCTCAGCTCAGGCAAGAGTGTGGCAGACACTCATTTCTTCTCTTTTACTCAGCCAGGCACGTGTCCGCAGGAGTTTTCTTTTCTGTTTTAGCTTCCTGTACTCCAAAAGAAATGCAATTGTCACTTCGGCATCGTCGCTGGAGGAAGACATCTTGCTGAGTTGCTGTTTGTTTATATCGATTTCCCGCCAACCAGCCGCCCCTTCCCCGCCGCCTGTGTGCCTCCTGCCGGGAGGGTGTATTGCCAGGTATTGCCTGCTTGTGGCGGCTGGCAATTCAGCAGCGAATTGCCAAGTGTGAACCTGCCTTAAAGGAGGAGTTTACACGGGGCAATTCGTGGCTGCTTGCAGCCGGGATTGTGCAGCCGGGATCTGCTGAATTACCGAAGCAGCCGGGAAACCGCTCTGTCGGCGATCAACTGCCATCCCGGCAATTTTCCAGGGTCAAATGAGAACAATTATCAATATAAAATTGAAATAAGAGGAATATTGTTGGAAAGTGTTGTAATAATAATCAGTGAATGTACCATTACATACAAGAAATAAATAAAAAAAAAAAAAAAAAAAAAAAAAAATATATATATATATATATATATATATATATATATATATATATATATATATATATATATATATATATATATATATATATATATATATATATAATAGACGCGGAATTACTTTGTTTACACCGTCACACGAAGCAGCGGCCCAGCATGTGTGTACCAGAATGCATCATGAACACCACAGCCTGCAAGGCTATACAGATCAGGAACGAGTCCATGATCATTTCTTCTTTTATTTTTTCTTCAGACAGCAAAATCGCACCAATACAGCAACCAACTCGGAGGGAGGACTCTATCTTGATTGTTTATGTTTTGATGCAGCGATTAGCGAGCCAGCGGCTGCTGTCGACCGTGTGAATAATTTCTACTGGAACCTGCCGGCTGCTCCGGGTGGCTGCAAGCAGCCGGGAGGAAAAACAACCAAGTGTAAACCCGTCTTAATGCTGCTGCCTCATCCCAAAATTTTAAATATGAACTTTTGAATTGTGTTATCAGTTACTCTTGCCCCAGACCAGTTTTCAAAATTATCACAAAAAAAAAATAAATAAATAGAAAAAAAAATAATAATAAAGATAATAATAATAATAATAATAATAATAATAATAATAATAATAATCCTCACAGGGTGACACACACTGGAAAGATTAGTAAAAGGGGGACGTTGGGCGGAACAGCAGCCTCTCAGCGCGTGTCAGGCATTGAGTGAATCTACACCTTTATTTGTTTTTACAGTTTTTCTTTCATTGTTTTCATGATGACATCTCCGAAAACCAAGTCGGGAAAAGGCTGACACATCATAAGGTGATGAAATATCTTGAAGGGCAAGAGCATTCGTTGCTTGCACCACCCCGTTGTCCATGAGCAGTTGAACACAGGCGGAGCTGCGCAGACTGACTTCAGGTGGCTTGGCGCGCAGTGACTGGAGGCACACACACACACACACACACACACACACACACACACGTTATTTGATGATTTTCAAATATGTTTTTACGGATCATTCTGGTAACGGTTTAATAAGGATTCTTAGCAATACAAAAAAAAAAAAAAAGGAGGGATCGTACAACTCACCTTGGTGTGCTCTGAAGGCAGTGTTGATGACAGAACTGTGTCTAAAATACAAATAAGTGAATACTACACTGGTGTGAAAATATGTAATGATCAGATATAAACAAAGTTAATGAATAAAGAAACAAAGCAACCAATGGCTAGCACAGCAGTACGCGTGGTGACGGGAGGCAATGAGAGGCTATGTTCAATATAATGATTTATTGAAACTCAAACAATACCTGTGTCAGACAATCAATAAAAAATCATTAACTGCTTACATCCTTGAAACATTATTGCCGTAACATTAAAAATTGTAAAACACTTTTCTTCCCTCGAATGTGGAGGGGAAGGGGGGGAGGAGGCGGGGGGGCGGTGAGGGGGGCGACCGAAATGTGAACAGCACAACAACCCACCGCCCACGGCAAGGCGCGGGCGGGACGGAGCCGCGCCTCGTGTGTGTGTGAGGAGGCGCGGGCACGCGGGCGTGGGTGAGGGGTAAGAGGCGGGGGGCGTCACACCACGCCCGCCCCACCCCGCCCCGCCCCGCCCCGCCCCGCCAATACCCGGTGCACATCCTCCCCCGCCCCGCCCCCCACGCCGTGTCCCGCCGCGCCCACACACGCGCACCTGAAGCACACACCTGTCCGGGGGTAATGTTTGGCACTAGCTGTGGGGGGGCCGCCGCCGGGCGTGGGCGGGGCGCTGCACGCAATGACTGGCACTTAGATAATACTGTTTGTTATCGTGGTGAGTGGGCGGGTGTGGGCGGGGTGGGCGGGCCAGCGGAAAAAACGATGAAATTGACTTGCTTTTACACTAATTATTATTATTAATATTATTATTAATATTAATATTAATATTATTATTATTATATAAAGTTTTAGAACTACTTCACAGATGATCAACGGAGCCACACACTGAGACACGGTGATATGTTTTTTTGTTGATTTTTTTAGTACATTTTTTGTTATTTATGGATTTTTTTGTGTTTTATTTATATGTTTTTTTAGTTTTTAACCTCCTCTGTGACTAGCACTTGTTTTTGTTGTTGTTTGTTTGTTTGTTTGTCCCCCTCCTCGCTTTTTTTTTGTTTGTTTATATTATTATATTTTTTTATCATATATGCGCGGAGGATGTTGTTTGTTTGTTTGTGTAAATGTTTTGTTTGTTGCACTGTGTGTGTGTGTGTGTGTGTGTGTGTGTGTGTGTGTGTGTGTGTGTGTGTGTGTGTGTGTGTTCATCCTCCGCGCTGACTAGTGATTGACAACACTTTTTCTTCTCACTTGTGTTGTTTGTTGGTAGTGGTGGTGGTGGTGGTGGTGGTGTGGTGGTGATGGTGGTGGTTGTGGTGGTAATGGTGGCTGTGTCAGTGTTTGTGGTGATGGTGGTGGTGTTCATGGTAGTGGTGGTGGTGGTGGTGAGCATACTTCCGGTGTTTGTTTGTTTGTTTGTGTACTTGTTTGTGACCCACTTGTGGCCACGCCCCTTATCTCCCCCCTCCCCTCACCTACCACCCCCCACCACCCACCCACCCTCCCATGGGCCCCACACACACACACACACACACACACACACACACACACACACACACACACACACACACACACACACACACACTCACTTATTTATGTAGCCACTTTGAACCAGGTGATAAAACAGTAAAGTAATTAGAGATAGGTATGTGTGTGTGTGTGTGTGTGTGTGTGTGTGTGTGTGTGTGTGTGTGTGTGTGTGTGTGTGTGTGATGATAGCCCAGGAAAATGAACCATAAAAACAGTAGTAGCTATTGAAATTGTGATAGTAGTAGTAGTAGTAGTAGTAGTAGTAGTAGTAGTAGTAGTAGTAATAGCAGTAGTAGTAGTGACTATGGTGGTGGTGGTGGTGGTGGTGGTCAACGGGGCACAACCAACAAGCAAATGAAAACAAAGAATATAACAACAAAATAGTTAACAATAATGGTATCACCTGGTGTTGATTAGCCTAAGACACCTGCGCTCGGGACAGACAGACAGACAGGTGCAAACAGACGAGATATTCATGCCATCATACATTTCTCCCTTTATGACCTATGTATGAAGTATGTGTGAAGTATGCAGTATGTATACGTATTCATTAAAGTGACTCATCATCATCATCATCATGTCATATCATCATCACAAAACATCATCATCATCATCACCTTTTTTTTTCTCCCTTCCTTTCTTTCATTCTCCCAAAACACATATTTTATACTTTTTGTCTTTTTTTTTTGTATTTTTGTTGTTTTTTTGTTTTTTTTATATATATTTTTTTATATATATTATTTTTACATTCCCCCCAAACAGTACAAAAAAGAAGTATAGTTAATGAGTAGTTACCATTAGCATTATATATCATCAGTGTTTTCGTCGTTCTAGTCAGAGGAAAGAAAACTGACTGAAAGACTCTTTTTTGTTTTTTGTTTTTTTTTCATCTGTAATATATTATGAAGTGTACTGAAGATCCTCTGCTTTTTATTTTTTTGTTTATAATACACTTTATGACCCTGTTTAGTTTCTCTTATAAGGCAAACACTAAGAGCGTGAGAAAGCATTTATGTTCGTGTCTGTGTGTATGTATGTGTGTATGTGTGTGTGTATGTGTGTGTATGTGTGTGTAAATTACTTGCGTGTGTGTGTGTGTGTGTGTGTGTGTGTGTGTGTGTGTGTGTGTGTGTGTGTGTGTGTGTGTGTGTGTGTGTGTGTGTTTGTGTGTGAGCTACAGGTCGGGTCAGGTTGGGTCAATAAGGTGGTGGTGGTGGTGGTGGTCAAGGTAGTGGTGGTGGTGGTAGTGGTGGAGGTTGTGGTGGTGGTGGTGGTGGTGGTGGCGAGACCTAGAGAGGGTGGAGGGCGGGGTGCTTGGTGGTGGTGGTGGTGGTGGACGTGGTGGAAAATAATAATAATAATAATAATAATAATAATAATAATAATAATAATAATAATAATAATAATAATAATAATAATAATAGGTAACAACAACAATAGGTCAACAACAACAACAACGTCATCGTCCACCTCTCCCTTTCCTATTCACCTGCGCAGCTTCACACCTTTAATTAACCTGTGCGTACCTTTGTCCCTACCTGGCGGCACATCTCCAGCCCCCTAGACGCTCATTGGCTCAAAGGAGTGCAAGCCCCGCCCACCTCCTCGCTGATTGGCCCACACGGACTCACGTAACCCGGCCAGCCAATGGGGGGAGAGGAGGGGGGCGGGGCTGCTCCTCTTACCTGGCCGTCACGTGGGGAGGTACAGGCAAGGCACAGGAGTGATATGTTCAGGTGTATTTCACAACCTCTAATTAGCAGGTAAATCTACGAGAAAACAACAACAATAACACTTAGAACTGTGAAGAAGAAGAAAACACAACCAGATAATGATAAACAGGAGATGGGAGAGAATGGACGATAACAATAATAATAATAATAATAATAATAATAATAATAATGATAATAATAATAATAATAATAATGGTAAATTAGATATACATGATTATTTTTTTTTTTTTTTAGTTTTTTTCTTCTTTCACTTTCTTTTTTCAGTTTTCGAGATTAAAAACATTTTGAAATTACGAAAAGAAAAGGAAAGGAATTGCTAATATTTGATGTATCGTGTGTGTGTGTGTGTGTGTGTGTGTGTGTGTGTGTGTGTGTGTGTGTGTGTGTGTGTGTGTGTGTGTGTGTGTGGGCGCGCGCACCCCGCCTCTCCACTGTGCGCCACACATAAAGTCCACTGACGGCCTAAAGAAAGAAAGAAAGAAAGAAAGAAAGTAAGAAAATGAGATGGGTAGATATACAGACAGATAGATAGATAGATAGATAGATATAGATAGAGATAGAAAGATAGATAGATAGACAGATAGACACAGTTAGATAAAAAGAAAGAAGGAATAGAAAATATGTAAAAAGTATAAGGAAAGAAACAAAGAAAGAAAATAAAACGAAGACCAAAAAAATATAGAAATAAAGGAAGGAAAGAAAGGAAAAGCGAGCAATGCAGAGGCAAACAATGGACAAACAAACAAACAAACAAACAAACAAACAAACAAACAAATTTGGTTTCACTGACCCTGAGTTATATTTTTCTTTCACAATAAAAATAATAAATAAACAGAGAGAGAGAGAGAGAGAGAGAGAGAGAGAGAGAGAGAGAGAGAGAGAGAGAGAGAGAGAGAGAGAGAGACTCAAAATATAAACAAAACACGAAAAGATAAAGATTAAGAGTAACGATGAGGAAGAATGAAGAAAAAAGAAAACGGGAAAGAGGAGAATTATTTAAGAATACGCTAAAAGGAAGGCAAAAAAAAAAAAAGGATCAGGTCAAAGGGGGGAAGGGGGGTCAGAGGTCACGGGTCAAACCATACATGATAGGCAGGGTCGAGTAAACGTTTTCTATGTCAAAGGGGATCCTATTAAGAAACGACTACCTTTATTATTTTTTTTTTTGTTTACACGTAATAACGCCAAGGCCTTTAACTGCATCAGGAAGGGTGGGGGGAGGGGCCTCTCTCACCTACTGGAGGAGGAGGAGGAGGAAGAGGAGGAAGAGGAAGAAGAGGAAGGAAGGAAGATGTTTTGTTTCCATCACTCTCGTTTTATCTCCGTTTTCTTCTTGTCTCTTCTGATACTCGTGTTCTTTACCTCCTCCTCCTCTTCTTCTTCTTCTTCTCCTTTTCTTCTTTCTCCTTCTC
>NC_087190.1:3535000-3562500 GCF_035594125.1 Scylla paramamosain | reverse complement strand
GTCACACACACACACACACACACACACATACACACACGCGCGCGCGTCGTCTGGCGGGAAGCTGAGGTGGGGGAGGCACCGAGGGAGAAGGGGGAAGAGGCTGCCTTGGTCGGTCAAGTTCGGGTGTTTGGGGGGGAGGGGGGTCGTAAGGGGGCGGGGGGGTGCGGTCCGAGGGCTGGTGAGAAACCGTTACATACATATAATAATAATATTTGTCTAGAGTAGTAATAGTAGTGGTTACTAAGTCTACGCGTCGCGGCAGCGCCGGCAGCGTGTGGCGTCACCAGGCGTACACGCTGCCTCTGTACGTGTACGTGCGTACGTACGGACGATAAAAAAGACGAACAGAAACAAACACAGAAAACCCATAAGGTCACCGCGGCGGCCACGCGCGGCCCGCGGGACAACAAGATGAACTGACTGACTGACTGACTGACTGGCACACACTCGACTAGACTCGCGGCGCCGGCGGCGGCGGGCAGCCACCGCCGGACTGTGAACTGTAAATGCTGCGTGCCGGGGCGGGGCGCCCCCCGGACCGTCCCTGGGGCGGCGGGTGTCCCGGCTGGCCCTGGTGGGGCGGGGCTGGGGGCGGCGCCCCGCGGCGGCCCTCTAAAGCTACTACTAATAACATACTGGTGAGTATTGTCTTTTACAAAACCCTGTGGCGGGAGCCGTGCGGCGCCGTAACGTGAGGGAGAGAGGTAAGATTAAGAAAATACTGTCCTTTCCATCCTGGCGACACCTAAAGCTTCGAGATAGAAATATTTGAATATGTACCGACACACCGAGTATCCCATGCGTTCCGAGAACTTGTATATGTGAGATTATAAAATTCAGAATGTATCTACAGAACAACACGCTATGTAATGTGTACACACCGGTAGGTAATAACTATTCCCTCCTTGATATACACCACTAACTAGAGAATAAGCTCAACCGTATGATTGACAATATTACCCAAGGTGGAGAAAGTCTTACTTTAGTCATAAAAATAATCATTTCCAGGTCACGTGACTACAGCAGGGGTCGATCAAGCCATGTGTTACGGTAGCCCGGCGAGGCGTGCGTGCGTGCGTGCGTGCGTCCTGCTGCCGCCCCGGAGAGTACAAAACGCGGTACAGTATACAGAGATACAATACTTGGGTTATCACAGTCACATTTCTGGTTCCACGGGCGCCCTCAGATGGTCACGTCTCTTGAGCAAACATGAGGTCACGCCAGAGTCAGGCGGGGCGAGGGGCGCGTCACTCCCCCTCGCCCGGTAACTAAACAGAACAACTTGTACACTGAGCTACACACCGGTCCGGGGGTGACGGCGGCGGCGGCGGCGGCGGCGGCGACCCCCGGACACACCAAGAGCGGGAGATAAAACAGGTCAGCAGCTGCTTGTTGTTGTTGTTGCTGTTGTTTCTTGCGGTTGTTGCTGTGCTGTTGTTGTTGTTGTTGTAGATGGTGATGCTGCGGCGGGCCACTCGGCTACAGCGAGGCGCCCCCCCTTGGTCAGCCAGCCCCCCACCTCCCGGTCCCCGCCCCCCCGCACCGCCGCCGCGGGGAGGCTGGGGAGGGCTTTGCCACGCTGGGGGAATGGGTGGGGGGAAGGGTGGGGGCGCGGGGCGCGGCTGAGTTACGTGTTGACCCATTGCGGGAGGGGGTAGGAGTGGGGGGAAAGGGGGGCGATTACCCCTACACACTGAGCCACATGGGCACCGGTGTTGGGGGGGCGCCGGTGTGGTAGATAAAGGGCGGGGCGTGGGTGTGGGTGGGGGCGGATACACTGCTAGCCGTGGGGGTCAGGGTGTGTGTGGGGGGCCAGGTGGGAGTTGGGGGTGGCTGGGGTGGTGGGGGAGGCTGGGGCGGGGGGGGCGGGTCGTGCAAGGCTAGCGGGTGGTCACATCAGTGTATCGGCGCGCGCACGATGTGGTTGGGAGCGACGTACTGGTAGCCGACCCCAGCCATGCCCAGGCCAGCTGTCTCCATCGCTATCCTGCAAGAAAACACGGCGTCAGTACTGCCACACACGCCATTCACGTCCTCCTCGCCGCCACACACACTCGCTCTGCAACAAAATGCCTCATCTTTACTCATGCAGACACATCAACTCCGTGACGCGGAGGTAAAGGTTTAGTACAAGGTCAGCTGATAGTAAACCTTTACTCCTTCCTGCCTTTCACTATTCAATGCTTCAGTGGCTGCGGTTCTTGTCATTTTCTTAGGTTCGCCTCCAACGCATCGCTTCCCTCTCCAAATTTCATTACCTCCGGCGTCGGTCAATACCTCCCAATGCACCTTCCCTCCCTCGCTCCCTCCCTCGCGCCTCTCCACAGCCTACCGCCCTCTTTCCCTCCACACTCCACGTCCCCTCGCCCTTCCCTTCCAGCTCCGGGCTACGAGGCTGCACCCCCTCCACCACACTCCGCGGCGGGGTGTTGTGGAGAGTGGAGGCAGGCGCCACCTCAGCCCGCCCTCCCGCTGAGCAGCGACGAGCTCCGGGATCTTCTGCTGGTGATGGCATACCAGTGTTGGGTGTGCTGTGTGCTGTGTCGTTGTGGTGTTGTGGGACCAGGCTGTGACAATACGTGTCGCCACATTTGTGTTATTTTGGTAAATCCAGCGACAGTGTGCACGTTGGTGTGTGCCTGCGTGCGTGTGTGTGATTGTATGTGTTTTGGCAGGAGGGCTGGTGTGCCCGTGTTGTGGTGGCCTGGCTGCTGACCGCTATGTGGGTTATTCTTCTGCACATGGCCTGGCCACAACGGCGTCCCTACACCGACCTGTCATGGCGCTGGTGTGATGCAGCACGCTAAAATCTCATTGGCTCTGCCCGTGTGTAATGTGGATGAGGGAAGTGGTGAGGGCCTAAGGCCCTACCAGACACGCCCCCTCAGCGTGGCGGCATCGCTAGCCGTCAAGCCGCAAGGCACGCATCGTCAGCACAACAGTTCTGCACAACACCTGCTGACAGGTGACAGTGGCTGTAAGACAATTTCTCGTTAACACAACACTTGGACAACACGATGGGCTGCAATTCGTCACTACGAGCAAACATCAATAATAATCATCAATAATTTTTGACGGAATTCCAGGGATGCAGCGCTGCTCGGGAGGGGAAGGCCAAGGCCAAGAGATGTCTCTTGGTCCTGAGGGAGGCCACGTGGCCTGGGGTTCAGGTCAGGATGAGGCCAAATGAGGCCAGGTGGGGCTTGGCCCAGGTGAGGCCACGTTCGGGAGAGGCTGGGATCGGATGGGGGGGCTGAGGCCAGGTGTGGCCAGAGGATGTTCGGTTGGGATTAAGGCCAGGTGAGGCCAGACTGAGTTCAGGAGAGGCTGAGGCCAGGTTCAGGATCGGAGGCCAGGTGGGACAGGTCAGGTGAGGCCGGGAGAGGTTCAGGAGGGGTGAGGCCAGACTGGGTTCAGGTGGAGCCAAGGAAAATTCACGGGGAGACCAGAATGGCCAGGTAGGACATTTGTGGGCCACAGAGGGCCCTGGAGGCCACCAAGGCAACGGTAGGTTCAAGAGAGGTCTGGAATGGCGCCGAAGGCCAGAGTAGGTTGAGGGAGTGCCTGTGTAGGCCACGGGAGGCTGCGGTAGGTTCAGGAGGCCAGGAGAGGCCACGGCAGGTTCAGGGAAGGCCCTGAAGGATACTGGAGGTTCAAAGGAGGCGGTGGAGGCTGGAGGTAGAGGCTCTGTAGGCCAAAACAGGTACTACAAGAGACAGAGAAAGGACTGAGAGCCCAAGAGAGGCAGCAAGAGATGCACGCACGCACACACACACACAACTCTGCCTCACAGTCACTTCTACATAGACAGTACTAAGTCGTTCACACAGCACTACACTGGGTCACGTTGTCACTCCCGCTGCCACACGTCTCCCACGTCTGTGTCGTCACTAGGACAGCCAGGCAGGCACCGGCACAAGCACCACAAGCTCCTACGTGAAGTGACCACCACAGGGAAGCACTGACGCCACAGTCTAGCCAGTCTATTCTACGTCATCCAGGGATTTGCTGAGTCAGTTGTGCTTATCAAACGTCAACTATTGCAACACACACACACACACACACACACACACACACACACACACACACACACACACACACACACACACTCATAAACACACACACACACACAAACACAGGCAGCTAATTCGTCACATACTTCGTCTAAAAACCTGAACACCGTCAAGAGTTATCAGTTCAAAATGACAAGTTCAATATCAGACAAATGCGTCACCACCACGACTCATGCTGCTCTCGCCTCGGGGAAACACTTGTTCCTCACTCAGGTCTGCATTTCTCAGGCACCGCAAATGTGAGGATCCATTGCATGAGATCATTGTACAGTGGATACTTAACACAATCACTGATGTATCAAGCAGTCTTTGGAATGCAGTCAGGTTCACTTTTAGTCCAAATAGTAAATTGTGAGAAGTTAAAAGCCATTCCAAAAATTTAAAATTCTGAAGTTACAATTGTATCGAACCAAAATAAAGAAATTTTAAGACAATTATCATTATTCATAAAAAAAATAAATAAATAAAGGAAAAATTAAAAGAAAAATAGAAAAATACAAATTACATGAAAAAACACAATATCAGTCAAAATGTCTATAATTCACAGAAAAAAATAAATAAATAAATGTAAAGTATCATACAATCTTTCTGTGACCGGTACAACAAAATGAGCGAAGAGTGAAGCGTTAGAGAAAGCTTCCATGGGGGGAGGGGGCAGCATGAGTGGCGGCGTGACGCTGATCCTTGCAACACTGCACAAGACACATCATTAATAGCTACAAGTATTGCCATCACACTGGCGGAAATGGTCACTAATTAATTTGCGTTCACGTTAACTTTAGGACGGTAAAGAAAGGTGGATCAGAGAGAGAGAGAGAGAGAGAGAGAGAGAGAGAGAGAGAGAGAGAGAGAGAGAGAGAGAGAGAGAGAGAGAGAGAGAGAGAGAGAGAGAGAGAGAGAGAGAAACAAAAACTGGAACTAAATGTAAAGAGAAATTCTGAGAGAGAGAGAGAGAGAGAGAGAGGAGAGAGAGAGAGAGAGAGAGAGAGAGAGAGAGAGAGAGAGAGAGAGAGAGAGAGAGAGAGAGTACAGCTAAACAGGACAAACAGGATATAGAAGAAACAAAGAAGAAAACAGGGACAGGAACACTGGACGAGAAAAATGGACGGATTGATAATTGATAAGAAAGAGGTTGGAAAGAAGGAAGGAAGGAAGGAAGGAAGGAAGGAAGTGGGTCTCACCTGGGATAATTGGAGCGAGAGCCAACAACTCCTGAGCGTTGTCTCAACACACACAGACAAACACACTCACGGACCCTCAAAGATAATTTTTAGGATCACTTTGGAATCTGAACTTTTTTTGCATTTTCCTTTTAAACTTTAAGCCGTGAGATGACACAGGAACCTTCTCTCACATCACTTTCAAGGCTGTGGTGGTGGTGGTGCCGTCCTCCACGAGACAAGGCCAATGGCAGACAGATGGAACGCTCAGACAGACACAAGGATGGCAGACAGGTAGAGTGGACGGAGGTAAGGCGAGTTAGCAGGAGAGAGGCGGGCAAGCTCAGGGTGAAGGGGCGCTGTGTTCTCCAGTGCAGCCTAAGCTTTGAGAACACCCCTCCTTCACTCCAAGCTTCCCTCCCGTAGACAGACAGACAGACAGACAGACACAGCAGTGACCTTACAGTAAGCGGCTCTACTTCACATTGACTCAAAAACAAAAAAAAAATATCATTACAGAAGCTTTTTTACATAACATCATAAACTGTACTGTTTAAATTTCAAATCTAGTAGATTCAAGGATTTCTTAAAAAAAATATATAAAAAATTCACAAGGAAGATAAATTGATTTTTTTTTAACTTAAGTGCTGCGCTTTGAGAGAGAGAGAGAGAGAGAGAGAGAGAGAGAGAGAGAGAGAGAGAGAGAGAGAGAGAGAGAGAGAGAGAGGAGAGAGAGAGAGAGAGAGAGAGAGAGAGAGAGAGAGAGAGAGTAGCCACAGTGAGGAGGAGGGCACCACTCGGCAACCATTCACAGGAGTGTTGGTTGGTTGGTTGGTTGGTGGTTGGTCAGGAGGTGGTGGTGGTGGCGTCCAGTAGTGGTAGAGGTTGGTGGTGGCAGGTGGTGGTGGTGGTGGTGGTGGTGGTGGTGGTGGTGGGAGGCCAGGGCACCACGGGACAGGGCCGGGATAGGATTGGAATGAAAGGCTTTGTCTTCCTCAAAGTTTTACACATTGTTTAATATCTATTGGAAGAAACATTCACATATTGAGCTCACGACTGAACACCATTATCATTATTATTAATTATTATTGTTATTATTATTATTATATTTTTTTATCATTATTATGATGTAGAGAGACAGAAACTTATTGCAAAACTGTACATTCCATATATTAAGGATGAAAAAAGGGAATAAAGTTAAGGAGTTTTGTACCCACACGAACTTTCTCAAGAGTTACACATTAAATATGTAATAATGCCATATCCTACTATGACTACGCCGGGCACTACGCCACAGACGCCCGGCATGGCAACGCTACGGCAACGCGGCGCCGATCTGGCGACACGCACGGCGGGGGCGGCTCAGCGGGGCACTGACTCACTGCTGACTCACTCACTACTGACTCAGGCGGGCCCGAATAATTATTCCTGGCACAAATTTCGCAGGTTTGACGTGAGGTGCGTGGAGCGGCGCGGGCCGAGCCTGTCGCCAGATGGGCAGCCGGCTGACAAGGAGCATGGCGGACTACCAGACTCAGAGCATTAAGAAACTTGTCACAAGGGTCATCAATTGTTCACTTTTTGCTTCATGTCTATAAAAAAAAACAAGTGGAACAAAGAATCAATTGTCCTAAGTGATATGTTTGGTTGAGAGGTGGTGGGTGAGCTGGGCCGCGGGCGGGACAACAGGCAGCAGACCGGACTGACTACACCTGTCTCGGCAGCCGCTGGCCCCCGGGGCGGGGTCTGGCCCTTGGCGCCCGCCAGGCCCCGGGGGCCAGCGGCTGCGGTACTTCTACTCAGATCTGAGGTGCAGGGGTGGTGGTGGTGGTGGTGCCCCGGCCCTGCCTAGGTATTGCCCCAGGGGTGAACAGGGCCGGGGCGGGCGGTGGGTGGGAGGCCCCAAGGAGCTGCGGGATGGTGGTGGTGGTGGTGGTGGTGGTGTGTGGTTGTGGTTGTGGTGGTGGCGCGGGGGGAGGATGGGGTCTAGTAGGGAGCGAACTTGCTGCGTTTGTTCTCCTTGGGGGAGCCGTTAGTGGGCTGCTGCACCGAGGCCGCGCGGCGCGCAGCTTGGGCTGGTAGGCCTTGCCGTGGCGGCCGGCCGCTGCCAGCCCAGCCAGGCCCTGGGAGGACTCGGGGGCGAGCAGGGGAGGTGAGGGAGGTGAGGCCCTGCAGGCCGGTTGAGGGAGGACAAGGCGTTCAGGGCTTGTGGGTTCTTGAGCAGCTGGGCCAGCGGGATGGCACTGGGGCTCAGGCCGCCCGACGCACCCGAACCTGACCCGCCCTTACTTACTTCAAGCTGCGCCTTGTGCAGTTCCATGCTGGGGAAGACAAGGGGCCGCAAGGTTTACCATGGCGCCCCGTCCGCGTGCCGGCCGGCCCCTGAGCCCGCCCGCCCCGCCCCCGCGCTGCCCCTGGGCCAGGCGGGGGGCGCTTCCCACACCCACACGGTCTGCCGGACCGCTATGGCATCTTGGCACTGCTTCGCCCGCTGATTTTCTGTTGTTTTTTCCGAATGCTCAGTGGAGGAGACTCGCCCGTCGGCCGGGGCCAGCGGGGCCAGCGGGGCCACCACCCGGCCGGCCTAACTACACCTCCTCAAGGGACGACTCTCCGCTTTTTTGGCTGAACCATTCCCACTAAACTGAAAGATCATCAGAGTTAACGATGGAGTAAACCGTTGTCAGATTTTGGGACAAGTCAACCCCCATCCCTCCCCGCGGGGCACACCGCGCCCCGCACGGCACTCCTCAGTGCGTGCCAACAACGCCTTCACCCCCGACCTACCCCCGGCCATGCGTGGGGCCGAGGGGACTCCTCCCCCCTCGGGGCCCCACACGGGCCGCCCCGGATGTTGCTATCTACCCCCAAAGCGCAGGTCGTGCGGGCCGCGGACACTGGCACGGGCGAGCGGGCGGGCGGCGGCGGCGGCGGCGGCAGTGGGCGTGGGGATGGGGCAGGGGGCACAGGGGGGCACGAGGCCTTCAGGATACAGGGGGGGGGATTGGGGAGAGAGAGAGAGAGAGAGAGAGAGAGGAGAGAGAGAGAGAGAGAGAGAGAGAGAGAGAGGAGATGAGAGAGAGAGAAGAGAGAGAGAGAGAGAGAGAGAGAGAGAGAGAATGTTTGACAAATAAAAATCAGCTTGAAATAATAAGTGTGTGACGGAAGAGATATGAGCACTGGAGGAGGAGGAGGAGGAGGAGGAGGAGGAGGAGGAGGAGGAGGGAGGAGGAGGAGGAGGAGGAGGAGGAAAACGAGGACGAGGACAAGGATGGGACAAGAAGAGGAGGCAGAATCTACGAAAAGCACTTGGTGAAGTATGAGATTGACGCATGGAGATGAGAAGAGAGAGAGAGAGAGAGAGGAGCGAGGAGAGAGAGAGAGAGAGAGAGATGAGAGAGAGAGAGAGAGAGAGAGAGAGGAGAGACTGAGAGAGAGAGAGAGAGAGAGAGAGAGAGAGAGAGAGAGAGAGTACTTGAAGAAATGTCAAAGGAATAAAGTAATTAGATGTGTAGAGGTACTAAACACACACACACACACACACACACACACACACACACACACACACACACACACACACACACACACACACACACACGCGCGCGCGCGCGCGCGCGCGCATATATATATATATATATATATATATATATATATATATATATATATATATATATATATATATATACACACACACCACACACACACACACACACACACACACACACACACACACACACACACACACACCACACACACACTTTCACAAATTGTAAAAGAAAACAAGTGTGTTGTGTGAAATTAAACTAATGGTAAAGTGAGACCAAACCAAAGCTTTAAAACACCCTTAGAGAAAAGAGAGAGAGAGAGAGAGAGAGAGAGAGAGAGAGGAGAGAGAGAGAGAGAGAGAGAGAGAGAGAGAGAGAGAGAGAGAGAGAGAGAGAGAGAATGGGGGGAGCGAAAAACAAGTTATCCAAAATAATACAAAAGAAAAGTAATAAATAAAAGTTAGGACTAAGACAGTCCAACCCTTTAATTAAATTTCTTTGCATATTTTCTTTGATGGAATGGTTGTGTGGAGACTGAGAGAGTGTTGGTGCAAGCAGGCCGTGGCAGAGGCTGGACAGTGCGTGTTGGGGGGGGGAGAGAGAGGGAGAGGGGGCATCAGAGTAGCCAGCACAAATGTTAATATGGGAGCTTATTTAATACTATACTTTTTTAAAATTATTCTCTGGTTCGGACTTTATGTATTCTTGTTACAAAGGGTGCATTCTGGGAGAGCTGGGAAGCAGTGAGGGGTGGGGACTGGGGGGGGGGGCATACTGACAGCACGTTAGCGGAGCTGATTTCACCGCATTGATGTATTACACTGGAAGGAGACTGTGGGGGGAGGGGGAAGTAGGCAGTGGTGTCAACACTGGTGCAGAGCAGAGACAGAGACTGGAAGAAGGAGAGCGAGAGAGAGATTTGGCGGGGAAGAGAGGAGGGTGAGAAGTCCCATTGTACTGAGTCACAGAAACATCCCTTGAGGAGGAGAGAGGCCCAGAGGAGGTGTGTTAAGGATGGCCGCCGGGAGGAGGCTGCAGGAGTCAGGCTGGGGGGGTATCGTAGGGCCGGGGCGGGGCCGGGGCGAGGCCGGGGCACACCAGCGGGGCGTGACAGGATGAAGACTGGTACAGGAGGTGGTAGAGTCTGGACTTACCAAGAGGAGGATGGGAGGACCGTGGACTGTCAACTCCAGGGCAGAGGGAAGAAGGAGCACCCCACCCTGGTCACCTGGGGTGGGGCAGGTGGGGCAGGGTGGGATGCAGGGGGCGCGCCACACACCCGTGCCCGCCACACGGGGCGCCCACGAGGCAACAGTGGAACGTGAAGCGCAGCTGAGGACTCCTTGAGCAGTTTAGTGTTTTGAGTCGAGGTGAGGCAAGTGAGTGGGCGTGTGGTGGCGGGGCGGGGTGTGTGGGCCGCAAGGCTGAGAGGGGGACTGCAGGACAGGATCTGGGCTGGGTGGTCGTGGGCAGGATCAGGCTTGGATCAGGAGGAAAATCGCCGGGGACTTACCAGGCACCCCACGGAACTGCACTCAGCCAGCACGACTCTCGGTCATCGAGGTGACGGCCAGCGACACACAACACACTACAGCACGTCACCTGAGCCACTCCCCGCCACTCCCTCACGGCTGCTTGTGCTACTGACCCCTCCGTGAGGCTGAGAGAGCGACTGACTCACAAGACACAAAACAGGAGGAGAGGCCAAGAATATCACTGCTCTCTTCCTAGGTGGAGGAGTGAAGAGGAGCAGAGAAGAGGGAAGAGGAAAACTAAGTGTCAGGATGAGAGAAAGGATGATTATGATGAAGATAAGGAAAGGAAGGAGGAGGAACATAGAGAGAAACGGGAGGAGGAAAAGAAATGTAAGGATACAGAAAAAAATTAGGACAAGGAGAAAGAGGAGGAATGTAGGGATAAGGAAGAGGAGGAGGAGGAGGAGGAGGAGGAGGAGGAGGAGGAGATGAATATAGGGATGAGAAAAAGGGAAAAAATAATAAAAAGTGAGGATAAGAAGGATGATGAGAACAAAACCAAGAACAAGGAAGCAAATAACAAGAGCAAGTAGGAGTAAGAGCAGAAATGTGGAGAGTGACCTTGCTTCCTCCTTGCTTTCCTCCCCACCTGAGGCGCCACACAAGAGTACACCACACCTACCTTGTACCCCAGACACTCCCCAGCTGCTAGTGTCTGGGGCCGTCACAGGTAAACTGGAGAAGAGAGTGAGCAGAGCGACCCCTCCCTTCATGACCCCAGCTCCTTACTCCCACACCAATGAATTATCAACACACACATTCTGAAGTGCTTCCCAGCCACATCCCTACATTCAAAAGCCTCTGTGTAATTAAAGTGACACGGGTTTTTAGAGGTGTTTTTATGGTTCTAGTTGCAGATTAACACAATTTCTACATGACGAACCACAGAAACACTCGAGAACCTGGCTAATCATCTCTGTGGCCTTTGAAAATAGTTGTGTTGACAAAGCAAAGAATTTTTAAGGACGTTTTTATGATTTTAATGGCAGATTAACAAGATTTTGATATTACAAACAGGAAAAACACCCTTGAGAACCTGGCTAATCATCTCTGTGGCCTTTGAAAATAGTCGTGGTGAAAGAGCAAAGCATCCTTGAACACTATTTCATATCTAAAGCAGCGCTGAGGAGGAGCTGGTGGGGAGTGAGGGAAGGGGCTGCCTGCTAACCCCCAATAACATCCAAGGGAGGGACGGGGTCAAAATTAGGCACTTGAGAGAGCTGCCTCACATAACATGATGGGACACATACCAGTAAAAACCAATAAACAGAGGAAGGGGTAAAAAATAAAAGGACAATTATAATGCATGAGAGAATAAAATATGAGAATACAGAGTCATTTTTGGGGATATTGATAACAGTATTGATATCAGCAGTACTGGAAATATTAGCGGTATATTAGCTGTAGTACTAGTAGGTGTGGTAATAGTAGTAACAGTAATGGTAGTGGGGTTAGTAGAGAAGGTAGTAATAGTAATGTAATAGTTAGTCTTCTTACCAGTAATTCTTTTTTTCAGTTTTCTATTTTCCTGACTCCTGCAAGCACTCTCTCCTTCCTTCCTTCCTTTCTTTCTTTATCTGTACATATTATCAAACTGTTTCCTTAATCATTACTCTCCTTCTGGTCTCTCTCTCTCTCTCTCTCTCTCTCTCTCTCTCTCTCTCTCTCTCTCTCTCTCTCTCTCTCTCTCTCTCATTCAGTCATATTCTCTGTAGCTCTAGCAAAGATTCATCATAACTACTCCTGTATATATTTTCCAGTTAATATTACAACTACTAAAGTAACTCTCTCTCTCTCTCTCTCTCTCTCTCTCTCTCTCTCTCTCTCTCTCTCTCTCTCTCTCTGGAGGGCACAGTGGCTACCTCTCCCTCAATCTCTTAATCTCTCTCTTTCTCAGAAGTATATAATCTCTCTCTCTCTCTCTCTCTCTCTCTCTCTCTCTCTCTCTCTCTCTCTCTCTCTCTCTCTAATCCCTTTCTTAACACACACACACACACACACACACACACACATGGGAACAAAACAAAGCATGACAAGGTAAGTAAGATGTGTGGTGACAAGAGAGAGAGAGAGAGAGAGAGAGAGAGAGAGAGAGAGAGAGAGAGAGAGAGAGAGAGAGAGAGAGAGAGAGAGAGAGAGAGAGAGAGAGAGAGAGAGAGAGAGAGAGAGAGAGAGAGAGAGAGAAGTAGTGTGAGCCAGTGTGGTGTGTTATGGTGAGGGAGGCAGCCACAGGGGGGTGCTTTACCTGGTGTTAATGAGGTACTGGGCCAGAGCCACCTGGTCAGCGTTCCCCTTGATGCTGATAGTACGATCCTGCTTGCTGGCTTCCTCTGACCCATCATCGTACTTGCTAATGGTGATCATGGCACCGGTGATTTGTCTGCAAGGGAGGGATGGTCTTGGTGAGCTGGGTGCTGAAGTAGTTGTGGTAGCTGTAGTAGCAGTAGTAGTGGTTGTAATGGTTGTTGTAGTATAAGCAGTAGTAGTCTGGGTTTTGTGGGTGGTGGATGTTAGGCTTCGGTTTGTTGTAGTTGTGGTAGTGGTGGTTTGGCGTTGCTGGTTGTGGTGTAGTAGTAGTAGTAGTAGTAGTAGTAGTAGTAGTAGTAGTAGTAGTAGTAGTAGTAGTAGTAGTAGTAGTAGTAGTAGGAGTAGTAGTAGTAGTAGTAGTTTGGTTTTGTGAGGGATGGATTGAGTCAGTTTTGCAGTAGTAGTAGTAGTTCTAGTAGTAGTAGTAGTAGGAGCAGTAGTTTAGGTTAGAATGTTTGTAGTAGCAGCAGTAGTAATGGTGATTTCCCTGTTGGTGACGGAAGGGATGACAGTTAGTTGGGTATTTCTGGCAGGTAGTGAAACAGCAGTAGCAGTAGTAGTAGTAGTAGTAGTAGGAGCATTGCATTAGTGTCCTGGCTCAAGGTGATAAGACAAGGAGGTACAGTGTGTTTGGCAAGACTGAGGCAACAAATGACACTGGCCTGTACACTTCTGGAAACACCGAGACTTAATTTGGGGGCAGGATGACACCACCAGAAGGAGGTACTACACTGGGGAGGTACTGAAATTATACTGACAGTCTGCCTCAAGATGGAAAAGCAAGGAGGTACAGTGCATTGGTGTTTGTGAAGCAGGTGTCAGTGTTGGTGCTGTTTGTAGTATAAGCAGTAGGAATTTGAGTTTTGTGGATGTTAGGCTTAGGTTTCTTGTAGTTATAGTAGTAGTTTGGTAGGTTTGTTGTAGTTGTAGTGGTTTGGCATTGCTGGTAGTGGAGTAATAGTCATAGTAGTAGTGGTAGTAGTAGAGAGGCACAACAGGAGGTGTTAGCATTACATTAGTGACCTGCCTCAAGATGGAAAGACAAAGAGGTACGGCATGTGACAAAACCAAGGCAACAAATGACACAAACTCTGCATTTTTTGAAACACTAATAGACTGATGTGAGGGCAGACACCACCACCAGGAGGCACAGTGAGAGGTACCAGTATTAAGGTTAAGCTACTGACTTGCCTAAAGATGGAATGGCAAGGGAGTAAAGTGTTTGGTGAGACTGAGACAGCAAATGACACTAGCTTCTTCTCTGAAACACTGACTCATGTGAGGGCAGAATGACGTCACCAGGAGCCACAGTGGGAGCAATTAGAACGAAATAGCTGATCAAGGTGGAAAGACAAAGAGGGTTGGCAACTTGGCATCAACATGTGTGTGTGTGTGTGTGTGTGTGTGTGTGTGTGTGTGTGTGTGTGTGTGTGTGTGTGTGTGTGTGTGTGTGTGTGTGTGTGTGTGTGTGTGTGTGTGTGTGTGTGTGTGTGTGTGTGCCTGGGTTTCGTATCTGGTAAAGTAAGGTTCTAATGTACATTTGACTAACCAGCATGGGGAAAAAAATATATAGAAATAAAGAAATAAAGAAAGAAATAAAGCAAAGAGACTGTTTTCCTCCACCTGTTGTATGCTAGACTGAACTACAAACACAGAAAAACAACAGGGAAAACTCAAGAAGACGAGAAAGAAATCCCAGCCTCCCTCAACTAATTTCAACTAACCAACACAAAAAAATAAATAAATAAATAAATAAAGTGACAAGACTGTTTTTCCCCACTTGTTGTATGCTTAATTGAACAAAAAATAAATAAATAATAATAAAAAAATAAAAAGAAAGGAAAAATATAAATAAAAACCTTACCTGATTTCAGCGATCTTGGTGCCCCCCTTGCCGATGATGCAGCCGATGAGTTCATTGGGCACTGTCATCTCGTGGGTTTGCGTCCCGGGGCCAGATCCTGCAGGTGTGCGCAGCTGAGAACCTGCTAGGGCTGCCAGAGCTGAGGCAGGGAGGCAGGGAGGGCGGCGGCAAGGGAGGCAGGCGTGAGTGAGGGAGGACGACAGGAAGGGGGCAGGATGAGGGCGTGGGGTAGGATGGGAGGTGTTGGGAAGGTTGTAAGGTTGTTTGAGAGGGTGGAGGGTAAGGATGTGGGATGAAGGGGCAAGGGTGAAGATAAGAGGGTGCAAGGAGGATAAGGATTAGGAGATAGAGGAGGAAAAAGCCAGCAGATATGATAAATAGTGGATGATTTAAAAGAGATGGAGGTAAGAGATGGGAAAGATAGTTGGAGGAAAGGGTAGATGGGGAGAATAAACAGTTGAGGAGAAATGGGGTATAGGAGAAGAAAGGAAGGGATGAAGAGGGAACAAATGAAGGAAGAAACGAGAGAAAAGATCAGAATATGTCGAACGAACAGACAACAAAAGGAAAGAAAGAAAACACGAATGAAAGACAGAAAGAAAAAAAGGAAAAGAATCAAGAAACAAACAAAAGAAAATGGAAATAAGAAAGAAAACAGAACAGAATAAAATAGAATAGAGGAAGGAAGAAAGGAAGGAAGGAAGGACAAAGCAAGGGATGGGGATAAGACACACAGGAACAGAGAGAGAAAAAGAGAGAGAAAAAGAAAGGGAAGTGCAGGAGGGAGTGTAGGGCAGGGGAGAGAAGGGAAGGGAGGAAGGGAGGAAAGGGAGGAAGGGGGAAGGGCAGTTAGGTCAAGTTAGTCGGGTAAGTTTCACTCAGGTGACCGACACACAAACACCAAGGTATTCTCGGACTCAAAGAGGCCTTCTGTTGCCTGTGGTGGGCTGTGCTAGGTCAGCTGGGGGCGGGGAGAAGGACCAGGAGGAGGAGGAGGAGGAGGAGGAGGCGAGGAGGAAGTGAGGGAAGACTGGTGCCAGGAGAAGGAGGAGGAGGAAGAGGAAGACGGGGCAAGACTCCTCCTCATGTGACTGAGCAGAGATGAGGCAACGTAGGTGCTCTTGTGGGAGAGGTGAGGGTCCTACCATGAAAAGGCCTCTCTCTCTCTCTCTCTCTCTCTCTCTCTCTCAGGCATGATATCACTATGGTATCAAAACAGTCAGTCAATTGATATATTTTCTCCTTTTCTTTGGTCGAGGAGGTACTCTCTCTCTCTCTCTCTCTCTCTCTCTCTCTCTCTCTCTCTCTCTCTCTGCATAAGAAAATGAAGTAACATTTAATTTCCCTCTTTCTTTAAGCTGAAGAGGCTGAACGACTACACACACACACACACACACACACACACACACACACACACACACACACACACACACACACACACACACTCACACACACACACACACACACACACTGCCTAAAAAAAACACTTGATCGAATTCAAGTGATATTATGAAAGCAATGTATAAATGTATCAAATGAAAGACTTCATCCACACCCTAAGCTTGGGAATAAGACAGATGAGCACCTGGGGAAGGCACTGAAGGGGGAACTAGCATAAAAAATAAATAGATAAAAGGAAGGTGTTGATAATGAAATACCTAATGAGAAAAAAAAAAAGACTAAGATAAAGGTAAAGAATAAAAAGTGAAGGAGAAAGTGTAAATGAAGAAAAGAAAAGAAGAAAAAAAAAAACAGCCCAACCACACTACAAAAATAATAGATAAATACATGAATGAATATGCAAATAAAACAATAAAAAAAGTAAAAAAAAAAGTAAAATTAAACTAAGGCCAAAAAATAAGTCCGGGAAAACAATGGTGAGATAAAAACAAAATAAAAACAACGCATATACGAACAAACAAACAAACAATACCACAGCATAATAAAATACAGAAAAGGTGGGAGAGATATAGATTAACGTCTCCCCCACCTCTCTCTCTCTCTCTCTCTCTCTCTCTCTCTCTCTCTCTCATACACACAGGAGGGCAGGAGTGCTAGCGTCACCCATCACCTCCCATCCCACACCCATTCCCAGCCCACCTAACAAAACTATAGAGTGGAAAAGACCCCAAAAAGACCCTTCTTGTCTCCACCTGGGATGGGAATTGAAAACAGGACCTCTTGGGAGTGACTCGGACATGGGACACACACACACACACACACAAAACACATATACATACTAACACACCCCCAAAACACATGAAAACCCAAGATAAACTAGCCAAAAAATAAATAAATAGTCACATAGAATTGGGCATCACACACGCACACACACACACAGACACACACACACACATGAAAAAAATAAAATAAATAAATCCAAAAATTAAGCCAAACTAGCCCAAAAACTTAAAAATCACAACAAATCACAATAAAGGAAGTGAGCAAAGTGACCAACCCACCATCAGCAGTGTTGCCAGCATGGGGGTTGACGCCGCCGCCAGGGTTAGCGCCGGCCAGTGTTCCCAGACCCAGCAGCCCAGCCAGGGGGGAGTTGTTGCCAAGTTTGCTCATCTGCGCCAAGAGAGAGCACACACACACACTGGTTAATGCTGCTGTAAGGGAGGCATGTGGCAACACTGTAAAGGGAGAGGATGAATGGAATGGTCTCTCTCTCTCTCTCTCTCTCTCTCTCTCTCTCTCTCTCTGGATAAATTTTCTACTCTCTCTCTATATATATTTTCTTTAGCTCTCTCACTTTCTTTTCTTTACCTCTCTCACTCTCACAGGATAAATCTTCTACTCTCTCTCTCTCTCACTCTCCTTTCTTTACCTCTCACTTTTACAATAAATTATCTCTCTCTCTCTCTCTCTCTCTCTCTCTCTCTCTCTCTCTCTCTCTCTCTCTCTCTCTCTCTCTCTCTCTCTCTCACTATAAAGACAAAGAATAAACAACAAACTCCTTAATTTTATTTTCTGTGGCTCTGTCTTTACCTCTCTCTCACTCTCACACTCTTTCAGGTGAGAGAGAGAGAGCATATTTATCAACAGAAGCTAAACTAACATAAAAAAAGTAAATAGAATGTCTTGTCAATTAAATGCTTAATGCACAGTGACACCAAATAAATAATAGTAAAAAAAAAGTTATGTTCATTAGTTAAGTACCTGTATGATGGAAACTGTGGGCTTACTCGCTAATTTAAGTCAATCAGTGTAATTATTGTGGTTAATGTAATACTGCTTGCTCTCTTTTTCTATATCTGTCTTTACCTCATTGCTCACTAAGGCAGGGAAGTAGCTATCTAAATTCTGCCTTATTTTCTGATCATCTATCTTTACTTTTGTCATGAAGGAGAGAATAATGATCTTAATTCTCTCTTACTTCTGTTCCTGTCTTTACCTCATTCGTCATTTAGGCAGGGAATAAAAATGGTAGTAGTAGTAGTAGTAGTAGTAGTAGTAGTAGTAGTAGTAGTAGTAGTAGTAGTTGTTATTGTTGTGTAAAAGTTGAATCAGTATTAATATATAAGTTGAATATAGCAGAAGGCAAGTAAAACCAAGGAAATGATGTTCTTTTTTTCTTTCTTTCATTTTTTGCTTCAGGATATCTTGGTTCTCGTTTACTCGTACTTCCTGTGCCTGTCTCTACCTCCACTACTCATTAGGGTTGGGAATAACTACCTTGATTCTCCCTTACTTTCTGTGCCTCTATATTTCTTTACGTCTGTCACTAGGGTAAAGAATATCTATCTTAATTATCTCTTAGTTTCTGAGCCTCTATCTTTACTTTTGTCATGTGGGAGAGAATAAATACTGTATCTTAATTCTCTCTTATTTTCTCTGCTACTTTCTCTAGCTCTGTCACTAGAGAGAATGACTGCACCATTATTCTCCCTCTTACTTTCTGTGCTTCTGTCTACCTCTGTCGCTATGGGAGGAGATGAATGTACAACTAATCTTTCTTTTCTGCATCTCTATCCTACTCTCTCTCACTTTTCTTTCTTTTCCATATGTGGGGCATCAGCAAAAAAAATAAATAAATAAAATTAATAAAAAATAAATAAATAGATAAATAAATAAATAAATAAATAAAATAAAAAGGCCACCGATGAAGAAAAAAGCCCACTTGGCAACACTGCTTTCCTAATACAACAAGTTACTGTCAACACTGGGCTTATGGAGGTCAGCACAGGTCCATGGTGGTCAGTGGTGGTAACATCAACCCTTTCACTGCGACATGACACAATTGGCAACAGCAGAAGCAAGTCCTTAACAAGCGTCTACAAGAAAGTTAGCGATGAAAAAGAATACATTCTGCAATTTCTTCCCAGTTCAAAGACTGGATGTGGCTGTGGAACTAAAGGTGTCTCAAAGTGATTAGTGATTAGGGAAAGGTGTACCAAGTGGCAGTCAGAGGGTTAAAAGGCTGCAGGGTGCCAGTAGGCCTACATGTGGCCCTGTGTTATCTGCATGCCTACACTCAACTCATCCCTATTCACTTCTCCCTACTGACTCACCAACTGAATACTGACTCACTTCACCTCCCTACTGACTCACCAACTGATTACTGACTCACTTCACCTTCCTACTGACTCACTTCATCTCCCTACTGACTCACCAACTGAATACAGACTCACTTCACCTCCCTACTGACTCAACAACTGAATACTGACTCACTTCTCCTCCCTACAGACTATCAACTGATTACTGACTCACATCACCTTCCTACTGACTCACCAACTGATTACTGACTCACTTCACCTCCCTACTGACTCACTTCATTTCCCTACTGACTCACCAACTGAATACTGACTCACTTCACCTCCCTACAGACTCACCAACTGATTACTGACTCACTTCTCCTCCCTACTGACTCACCAACAACTGGTTACTGACTTCACCTCCCTATTGATTCACCAACAACCTCGTAACTGACTCACTTCACCTCTCTACTGACTCACCAACAGTCTGAACACCGACCACATCATATGCCACTCAACTGCTAGTTTCTTCCTATCTTCCTCCTTCGGCAAGCTTGAACATGCCACTTATTGTCTTAGGCTTGTTAAAAATCCCTTGGCTATCTCCCTTGTCACCAACCTTGCTATATGACTTACACTTAATGCTTTCACTGCTCCTTGCTTTATCTTTCCTCAATAACTAAACATTCTAAGACACTTATTTTTGTTCCACAGCCACCGCAAAGCACTACGCTGGCTAAATTCCAAAGCCTATTTTTCTGAACCTAATTCTTTTCTTGTAGAGGCCTATAATGATTTCATACATCATGTTTAGTGTTGTGAATGGGTCGATATTGCAAGGAAAGGGCCAAATACCTGTTAACTCTTAATCTACTATGTAAATTTCAATGTTTTAGTTTCCTCTCATAGGGAATATAATGCATCTCGTGTCTTCAATGGCATCCTCTTCTGCACTGCCTGTATTAGACTTTTATCCCTTCTTTGCTGTGGGATTTGAGCTGCACAGTGTAGTCTAGATGAGGCCTCACCAGTGTTGGGTATAACTGTAGCATCACCAAAGGGCCTTCAACACTTCTCACCATAAATCCTGACTCATGATTAGCTCTTTTTCCGCCCTCTACAGCTTCATTTCCCTGATGGAGGTCTGGGCTAACTAACACCTCAATTTTGTGCAGCCTCTGATCTTATAAAAGACACTTTCCACTTGGATTTCCTCTATCTATTCTACTTTACATATGCATTTTTTTTATATGTATTTCCTCGTTTTTAGTATAACTGTGTGCATGGTGGCTGTATCAGAGTGTGCACCGACAATCCTGCCTGTCCATCTTCGCATCATTTAAGTAGTTAATAATATTGGTACTAATTCAACAGTCACTATCTATCTTTAAGTTATCTATGTAGTTAACAATATCAGTACTAATTCCACAATTTAAGTCAATGTCCAGCAGTGGGTCTGATGCACAGCCCTGCAACACACCACTGGCTACCCTTCCCCACTTGGGTCTGGAGCCACACACTGAAGCTCTGTGTTGTCTGTCCCTGCCACTCCCTGACCCAGCCAAGCACTGCCCCACCAACCCTCCCTCTCCCCTCCCTCCAGTGCAGCAGTGAGGCTAATGAGCACAGGCCACTCATTTCCCAGGTCAGGGGCGCAGGGCTGATGGGCAATAATCAGCTGAATCACTAATGTGCCACACACAAAGTCTAATTGATGACAGTGCACCTTTTTTGTCATGAGGATTACAAAGATTTACATTTGGAAAGTCATCAAGGTTACAGACACAAGGTCAGGATTTCACACACTGGCCTTCCCTCCCCTCCACCTGCCCTGTCCTATAAATACAGTCTTCTCAGTAGAACATAAATGGAAAATAAAGAAAGCTGCAAGAGGCCAAGACAACTACAAGTGGTAATACCTGTATAAAACATATCTATCCATATCCATACTGTCTCTATCTATAAGAAGATGAGACAAACTTATTCAGAAGATTAGGCAAATTTATGGATGGGGATGAAAGGTGGAAACTGATAAGCGTGTTTCATACAGGGACTGCCACATGTAGGCCTGATGGCTTCCTGCTGGTTCCCTTATGTTCTTAGGTTCTTATAAACTAATCTAATCATCTTTTAAAGCTCCATATTGACTCAGCACTAACAACATGATTATTGAGGCTGTTCTTGCCATCCACCACTCTGGGAACCAATTTCTTTCTGTCTTTTAAATCTCCACACAGCACAGTGCCAGGGACATGTGTGGGTGTGGATGGACCACCACACCACAGACCACCAAGCACATTAACCACACAGATCCTCAAGGCATTATCCCTTTCAGTGTTTGACATTCTTTTCCCATAATTCCTTACAACTCTTCTGGCACTTATTGTTGTACTGAAGCATTTTAAATATACCTGTGGCGTAGAAAATGTAAATTAATCTTTTATTCTTTCTTCACTCTATCTGTCCACTCTGAATGCTGCCAAAACACAACAATGGCAGTAAAAGTATTAAAGCAACAAAACACAGCAGCCCCATGCTAACACTGGCTGCCACACGCCTGACCCTAAATATTCCACAAGAGTTAAGTCTGAGCTGATGTGAATTTGTTAAAGCCAGCCCAGCACTCAGGCCCTCCTTCACCCTAAACAATATTTCCTTTTTAATTTTCTCATGTAAGAGGGACGCTGGCCTAAGGGAATATAAACAAATAAATAAAAGATAACGTAAAATAAATAAAAAAGTAAAAAAGGTCTCAATAATGGTGCTAGTGGCCAAAACCTGACCCTCTGACAAGTGGTATTAGGTACATGAATGTATTAGGTACATTCATGGTGCAGTAATTGCCACATTTGCCTTGCCTGTGTTTGCCTTCTGTCTTAAGTCCCCTGATCATTGGGAAGCCTTGGAAGCCTGTCGAGTGTTTGGTGGTGCACAACACTGAGGGCACACTGAGGGACTTAACCCCATCACTGCTAATTGACACATTATTACCAACCACTCTGAGATGTATTTTCTTGCTCCACAACTGCCTCCACACACTGCACTAGATATAAATGGCAAAGTCTATTATCTTTTTGTCCCATTCTTTCTTGTAAATGCACTTGAAAGATCCCATACATTGTTTTCAATGATGTGAATTGTTGTATATGGCAGTGAAAAGATTAAGACACAAAATGCTGTTGGTGAGTGTGGCAGGGTGCTCCACTCCTCACCACCACTGTGCCACCATGGGAAAATGCAAGCTACAATTAAACAAGTTGGGAAAAAATATAAATAAATAAAATGAATAAAATAAATGAAAGTTGAATATAATAGCATCTTAGTGAATTTTGTGTTGTGGCTGTACCAACAAACACAACTACTGTAACTTAGAGAAAATACTTGTATGGGTAAATTAAATACCGTATTCCCTAACACTTAGCTGTAGTAAATGCAATGATCAAACGCACCAGAAGTACTTTGTTAGAAAATACATAAATCTAAATCTAAAAGTATAATAATATAAGGTTTAATGGCAGATATATGAAACGAAATAAAGTATATATATAAAAATACATTACATTACAAAATACACTAAATGAAACACTACACCACTAACATTTCTCTGTAAATCTGGAAATACATCACACAAGCCATAAACAAACAAGAACCGATGCATTTAGTTTGTCGTCCTAGAAAAATACAAGAAAACGTTTATCATCTTTTGCAGCGTGTGCGGGAGGACTTGCATTCCTTCCCTTGTCTATTTGTTTATGAAGTCCTGTGCTGCCTCAAGTTATCCTAAGAAGTTTGATAAGGGGAGGAAAACCGTAGTGAAATGTCTGAAGTGAGGAGGAAAACTGTAGTGAAATGTTTGAAGTGAGGAGGAAAACTGTAGTGAAATGTATGAAGTGAGGGGGAAAACTGTAGTGAAATGTCTGAAGTGAGGGGGAAAACTGTAGTGAAATGTCTGAAGTGAGGGGGAAAACTGTAGTGAAATGTCTGAAGTGAGGGGGAAAACTGTAGTGAAATGTCTGAAGTGGTGAGGAAAACTATAGTGAAATGTCTGAAGTGAGGGGGAAAACTGTACTGAAATGTTTGAAGTGATGAGGAAAATTGTAGTAAGATAATTTTAAGTAGGGATTAATACTGTATTGTGGCTTTGGGATGATGGGGACAATATTAATTAGTTCGTCCAAAAATCTTCCCACTCTCATTCCAGTCTCCTTCTTTCGGATTCCCACTCACTTTGCATCTCTTGTTCATTGCCAAGAGGAATAATAATAATAATAATAATAATAATAATAATAATAATAATAATAATAATAATAATAATAATAATAATAATAATAATAAAAAGTACTAAGAGGTAAAGACAGACATTTTTTTTATTGACTGAACACTTCCTCTCTCTTACTTTCATGATATCCACTTTCTTAACCTTAATCATTACCTGAAACATTAAAAAAATGATAATAATAAATAAATAAATAAAGATAAAAAGTGATATGATGAGAGGTAAAGACAGATATTTCTTTACTAACTGAACACTTCCTCTCACTCTCACTCTTACAGCATGTACTTCTTAACTATAATCATCACCTGTAACATAAAAAAAAAAAAAAAAATAAATAAATAGATAAATAAATAAAAAATAAATCAATAAAAAAAAAATAAATCAATAAAAAAAAAAAAATAAATAAAATAGCAATATTATATAAAAAAGTGAGGTGATGGGAGGTACAGACAGATACATTTTCTATACTAACCGAACACCTCTCACTCTCACACCCACAATCACAACATGCACTTAACCTTACTTAACCTTACGCAATCACCTGCAAAAAAAAAAAAAAAAAAAAAAAAAAAAAAAAAAAAAAAAAAAAAAAAGCAGTAAGGTATTGAATTAAGCTTAAAAAAACCCGCATCTCGCATCACAGGAGGCCCCCTAGCATTACTGAAAGTCACCTGGTGCATCGTACAATCACCGCTGACCAAACTTAAAGGGGCCAGGCATGACAGACAATAGACACCAATATACAACAGCAGACAGCAAAGAAAGTAAACATCATCACCATCTGGACCCCAAGGTTTTGACATGGTGTTGCGTTGAGTTGTGGCAGTGACAAGTGACAAAAGTGGCAATATATATATACCTCCCCATGGGTACCTCTCCTGCCCCCCCTGTGCCTCTTCTCCTCTTGTCTGTGGTTCCAGGGGTTGGTGGTTCATTCAGCGATGGGTTCAGAGGTTGGTTGGTTTTTTGGTTGGTGGAGTCGATGGAGGGATGAGGTTGTTGGGGAGGATTGGGAGCCAGGTGGTGGAGGCTCCAGAACTCCTCTCCTGCTGGGTGGGGGGAAGACTTGGGGCTGGGAGGGGTTAAGGGAGGGTTGGAGGGAGGGTCGGAGGGAGGGAGGGGTCTAACACACTGGGAGGGTGGGAGGGAGAGAGGGGCAAACACGTATGGATGGATGGATGGATGGATGTGCAGTGTTTTACTAGCAGAAGCCATCATCAGGCAATGGATGGGAGGTGGAGGGGCGGATGAAGGTGGAAGGTGAGATAATCATTGCAGCAGGAGGAGGCTCATGATAAAGAATGGTGTAAAGAACATCAGGCCATCACAGGAGGCAGGAACAGATAATGAATAACTGCAAGAACTGTGATAAAAAATGAGAAGCGAGATGGAAGCCAGAAAAAGGAGAAAAAAAATAAAACAAATTGGGCAGCAAGAGAATCATGATAAAATAACACTAACAAGAGGCAGGAAGAAAGAAGGTAAATAACTGCAACAAGAACTGTAAAATAAAAGAAACAAAATGAAAACACCAGGCCAGACCAGCGCCGGGAAAGAAATGCGCTGCGCTAAATTCTCGGGGATAAAAACGCGTGACTGGTGGTTTTTACGACAAGATGCGTTGGAGCACGGCCGGGAAAAATCGACGGGGGAAAAAAAAGACCAACTGGGAGAAAAAAAAAAAATACAAACAACAAAGAGGCGATGAGCTGTTTTTGTGGCTGAGTGATGTACATGCGACCTGTGTGTGTGTGTGTGTGTGTGTGTGTGTGTGTGTGTGTGTGTGTGTGTGTGTGTGTGTGTGTGTGTGTGTGTGTGTGTGTGTGTGTGTGTGTGTGTTGAGGGCTACACTTATGCTCTCTCTCTCTCTCTCTCTCTCTCTCTCTCTCTCTCTCTCTCTCTCTCTCTCTCTCTCTCTCTCTCTCTCTCACCTGTTCTCACCCTTCCACACACCTGATGCTGTTAAACGTTTGGTCTTTTCACCTTTAAAATCACACAAGCTGAGGCAACATTTCCCTACATTCACCAATCCATTACTCCCTCCATCATATGCTATTCTATTATTAATTCTCCTGCATTCTTGATATTTAGTTATATATTTAAGTTGTAAAAGGTTAAAATTGATATATATATATGCTTCATGGAATACTTAAAGGCGATATCTATTAACACACATCTAAATTTTTTTTTTTCGTTCATATTTGTCATCTATAACTGCAATTTCCATATCAAAAACTTCAACAATTCCATACTGTATTAAAATCTTCACTCACCAATCTCTCTATAATTCCCTGCCTTATTAAAAACTCCATTCACCAGTCTAAAAAACTCCTTGCCATATTAAAAAACTTCACTCACTAATCTCTCTATAATTTCCTACTTATTAATAAACTTCAACCACCAATCTAAAAACTCCCTACCATATTAAAATCTTCACTCACCAAACTCTCTATTCCCTGCCTTATTAAAAACTTCATTCACCAGTCTAAAAACTCCCTGCCATATTAAAAACTTCATTCACCAATCTCTCTATAATTCCCTGCCTTATTAAAAAACTTCATTCACCAGTCTAAAAACTCCCTTCCAAATTAAAAACTTTACTTACCAATCTCTCTATAATTCCCTGCCTTATTAAAAAACTTAATTCACCAGTCTATAAACTCTCTACCATATTAAAAACTTTCCTTACCAATCTAGCAAGTCCACATTAAAAACTTCATCAATCTAGCAATTCTCTAAAATACTGAAACCTTTCCTCCCAAATCTGTTTACCTCCACACAACCACACTGACTCCTGCCTGCTCCCTTCACCCGCTGGTCTCCGTGTTACTAATTCAAGCAGATGCAATGCCGACACGAAAGTTTTGTTCTGCCTCGTCAAATCCGAACCGTTCCTGTGCCGGCTTCTGTCTGTCACTCTGGCGCCCCGTGACGCACTAAAGGGTTTACACACACACCACTTCATTCTTTCCCCGCACACCCAAATGTTTGTGTCTTTTTCTCGGACTGGTTCTCTCAAATATATAGTGTGACGTTTCCGTATCTCTGTTTCTTTCTCTCTTCCTACCGTGATGGTTGCACTAGGTAGGAATGGTTTACAAGTAGGTTACATTCTTTATATCTTTGTAAATAAATAAATTCTACAATGGGATTAACTGCATTTGTGAAGTTTGTGATTAAATGTGTTTTTCATTATTTTTAAAGGAATATTTTTGAGGTAAACGATAGAATCATATGTGCAAATAACAACAATAAAAATAAATCAATAAAAAATCAATATTCACCTGTCCCTGCATACCTGCCAGACATTCACTGAGCCCACACCTTGCTGTACCTGCCACCTCAACACCCAACACCCAACACCCAGCAGCACAACACCTGGCCTTCCTACAACACCACCTCAAATTGGCAACACAAGTCCTGCTACTCCCACACAACAACACTTGCCACACACCAATACTCCCACACTGCTCACCAAGTTAGGCCCTCAGACAAACTCCTGCAACTCAAACTTTTTTTTTCCATCTGTTGATCGGAGGCAAGGGATGAAGCAAGGATGGAGCAGTTTAATTTCCTGGTGAGTTTCTCTGTCAAGGCGCCCACGTGGGAAGTCAGCCTTGGTGGAGGAACAATCAGGACACAAAAGTACTCCCCTCCTGCCCTGCTTTTCTTGTCCTGTCAATCAAAATGTTTCCCCCTCAACGCTGACACATGTGATTGATATTTTTGATGTCCTGCCCTGGCAACACTGAGGAATTGGTCTAAAGGAATGATATACAGGCCATTGAAGACCTAAAAATAACTGATATCCTGTCTTAACAAACCCTGGCAACACTGGAGAATTGATGTAAAGGAGTGATATACTGGCCATTTGAGACTGACACCAAATAAAGACTGTGACGTGTGCTTGTGGTGCTGTCGTTTTGTATTGCAGTGAAAGGGTGAATACCCGTACCAGTGATAAGTGTTGCCCTTTGCTTCAGCACTAGCCACTTCTGAAAGTTTACATAGATACAGTAACATCGATACCAATGGTGTGTGTTGCTCTTCATGTCGTTACTGGTCACTTCTAAGGTAATACTGGAGTGCAATAACATCTCTACAAGTGAGAGGTCTTGCCCTTTTGCCTCAATGTTGTCTAAAGGTTTACACAGCAATGCAGTAAATCTTCATAAGCCTTAACAAGCATCTAGTTTTGTCTTTATGTAGGTGGTGTGAAAATGCTAACTGAAATTCATTAGTGCTATTTTTACTCAGAT
>NC_087190.1:3517500-3525000 GCF_035594125.1 Scylla paramamosain | reverse complement strand
TAAATAAATAAATAAATAAAAAAATTTAAAAAAAAGCAGGGGGAGGGGAGAGGGCAGACAAGGGGACACACTAATTCTCATTTTTCTATGTGACCGCCCTGCACTGCATCATTTTCAATAGGATCAAGATTCATGCAGTGTAATGAATGCCCCGGTGAACTAGAGCTGTGATCTTTGCTGGAAGTGAAATAAAATGGTGATTATACAATGCAAGTGCCCCCTCAGTGGTATACACACACACACACACACACACACACACACACACACACACACACACACACACACACACACACACACACACACAGTAACAGAGGGAAGGGAACCAGACAGACAAAAACTTATATATATTTCTTTGGTTCCTATCCTTCCTTATTTCCCATTTCGTCCCCATTTTCCCCTCCTGTTTTCCTTCACAGTTACAATCTTCCTTCTCCTCCTCTTCTTCATCCCTTCCTGTTAACTCATTTCCTCTTACCATCTCACATACACACACAGACAGACAGACAGACCCCCTTCTTCTTCTTCTTTCTTCTTCTTCTTCTTCTTCTACTTCACCAGGTACGAATCTCCTCCACTTGTTTCTGTTCTTCTCGCACCTTCCTCTGTGCCTCCCATTCTCTGCAGTGCTGCCACCATTCCATCACTCTGTCACTCTCTCTGTGTCTTCCTCTCAATCTTCCTTCCTCAAGTCATTTTCTTCAAGCTATTTTTACAGTTCCTGGTATTCTACACACCTATGACACCCACACATGCCTCTACACACCTGCAACAGCCACTAAGATCCCTCTACACACCTCCAACAGCCACAACACATCCAAACACACCTCCAACAGCACCATATGTCTCTACACACCTGCACACACCCACACAGATCCCTCCACACACTCACTAAGACCCTGTACACACCTGCAACACCCACACAGATCCATCCACACACTCACTAAGACCCTGTACACACTTGCAACACCCACACAGATCCATCCACACACTCACTAAGACCCTGTACACACCTGCAACACCCACACAGATCCCTCCACACACTCACTAAGACCCCTGTACACACTTGCAACACCCCACAACAGATCCCTTCACACACCTCCAACACTCTCTAAGACCCTGTACACACCATGTAACATCCACACAGATCCCTCAACACACCTGCAACACTCACTAAGACCCTTTAAACAGTAGTAAACACCCACATACATGTACTTATACACCTGCAGCACCCGCACACACCACACTTGCAGCAGCCACACACGTGCTCTACACACCTCCAACATGACGCAGCAGATATTGTAGATGCACTGGGTGATGGCCTCAGAGGTTCCAGAAACAGTTACTGCCCTCTCGGTGGAGTTTGGCAGCATTTCAGACGCCACCTGAATGGAAGCTCCTGTAACCTCTCGGATCTCCTTGATCTTGGAACCGGCTTTACCGATGAGAGAACCACACTGCGAGGCGGGCACGATCAGGCGAAGGGTGATGGGTGGGCGCTGCTGACCTCCTCCTCCACTCCCGTTGTTTTGGTACATCTGACCCAGGAACTGTTGGGAAGGAAGGAGTGTTGAGGTCATTTTAGGTCAAGGAAAGCTGGTTAGGTTGATTGTTTTTTGTTTTTTTTTATACATCTGACCCAGGAACTGACCCAAGAAGGGGTTTTAAGGTCAAATTAGGTCAGGGAAGAAAGGGTGTTTGGGTTAGGTCAGGTCAGGTCAGGTCAGGTTAGGTCAGGGAAAGTAAATGTTGATATTTTTCTTCTAGTTTTGATTGTTTTGGTACGTCTAACCCAGGAAGTGTTAGGAAGGAAGGAAAGGGTTTTAGGTCAAGTAAGGTCAGGGAAATCAAGTTACGTTATGTTCATTTGGTCATTTCTATTGGTTTGATACAATGTAGGGAAGTTTTTAGTTTTTTTTTAGGTCATTTTACTATTGTTTTTTTCTGGGTTAGGTCAAATTAGGTCAGGTCATTATTTAATTATTATTTTTCTTTTTTGAACTTGTAATGTTTTGGTATGTCTGAGCCAGGAACTGTTGGAAAGGAAAGAGGATAAGGTCAAATTAGGTCAGGGAAAGCAGGTGTTGTTGTTGTTGTTTGTTGTTGTTGTTGTTGTTGTTTGTATTTCCTGTTGTTTTGAGACATCTGAGAGAGAGTTGTGGGGCATTGCTATCATTATCATTACTGCTGTTCTTTTTTAAGCTTGTCTACGTAAGCTGAGAGTTGCGCTACTAATGATAAAAACTGGAAAAAGGACAAGAACACTAACAAGAATAAGAAGAATAATGGATGATAATAAGTGATGATAAAAAAAATAAATAGTAATAATAATAATAATGATAATAATAATAATAGCAACCTCACATAGGACAGCCCAGACAAAGCACCACACACACACACACACACACACACACACACACACACACACTCCTAGCAACACTTACGCAACACTTCAGCACTGCACCTCCACCAGATTCAGAGGGCTCTAGCTGAAGTGACATGAGGTTTTGAAGGGCATTTTTAAGGTTATAGTGACAGATTAACAAGACATCTACTTTGTGAACAAGAGAAACAGCCTTGAGAACTTGGCTAATCATCTCTGTGGCCTTTGAAAACAGGGGTGGCGAGAGAGCAAAGCACTTCTGAATAGCAACAATAATAATAGCAGTAATAATGACACCAAGACACAAACACAACAAGCAAAAGAGGGGAAGAAGGGGAGGAGGTACAAAAATATCTCCCCAGCTTCCCTTCTCTTTGTTGTTTCATTTTTACGAGCCAAATTTCCACGTCCTTGCTTTCATCTCCCCAGCAGCAAGGGCCTCAAACACTGCGCCTTGTATGGGCCTTGCTGAGTGCCCTGTATTGAAACGCTGGCTGTGCTAAGTGACGGCTGGTGAAAATTTAGTTGTGTGTGTAGTGCGTTGTGTGTGTTGGGAGGAAGGGGGGAGTCTAGAAAGCCATATGACAGAGGGAAAAGATTGTAAGGCTGGGGGTAAGTGTTTGTAAAGTACTTGTGGGTAGTGTGAAGTGTTTTGTGAAGTGTTTAAGTGTTTATTAAGTGTTTGTGTGTGTGTGTGTGGGTGTGTGTGTGGGTGTGGGGGTTGTCTAGAGATCTGTGTGACTGCGAGGAAAAGATTCTGTTAAGTGTTTGTAAAGTGTTTGTGAAGTGTCCGTGTACTTATTTCACTTCATGTACTTTATTATGTATTGTGTATCAGCCAATCTGTGTCATGTATCTTGCTTATGTCACTTTAATTCTCCTGTATCAATAAACTAACCAACTAACTAACAAACGAACTACCTGTGTGTGTGTGTGTGTGTGTGTGTGTGTGTGCAGGTAAGACAGGGCTCAGAAATTCATCTGTGTGGGACTAACGAGTAAAGAAGCATGCCTGGGGGAGGTGTGGTATGCTAATTAGACTCATCATCTCCTATCCCAGCCATTTTTCCTCCCATAAGAACCGGAGGCCACTCAACCTTTTTGTTCAAGATTTGATAACATAATATTTTGGTTCAACTCTTGGGAAATGTTGTGAAGGTGCTCTCTCTCTCTCTCTCTCTCTCTCTCTCTCTCTCTCTCTCTCTCTCTCTCTCTCTCTCTTAATCTTTTCCTCCTCTCTCACTATTTCTCTTTCTCCTTTCTTTCCTACCTGACACTAAGACCCTTGACGTTTCTCTCTCTCTCTCTCTCTCTCTCTCTCTCTCTCTCTCTCTCTCTCTCACACACACACACACACACACACACACACACACACACACTAAAGACCTACTTAACAAATATTCTGGGCCGTGTAAGTAAGAAATGAGGTATGTGTGAATCTCTCTCTCTCTCTCTCTCTCTCTCTCTCTCTCTCTCTCTCTCTCTCTCTCTCTCTCTCTCTCTCTCTCTCTCTCTCTCTCTCAAAGGTACACAGCAGTATCAGTCTTCAGTCTACACATGACTAATCTCACAGATCAGACTACCTCCTCCACCTCCTCCTCCTCTTCTCCCTCTTCCTCCTCCTCCTCTTCCCTTGAGATCGTGTAAAATCCCAGAACCAAATTGAGAGAGAGAGAGAGAGAGAGAGAGAGAGAGAGAGAGAGAGAGAGAGAGAGAGAGAGAGAGAGAGAGAGAGAGAGAGAGAGAGAGAGAGAGAGAGAGAGAGAGAGAGAGAGAGAGAGAGACTTAAAAAGAAAACAAGAAAAGCTAAAAAAAAAAAGATTTAAAGTTTTCAGTTCAACATTTTATTATAATTTCACTGCACCTGAGATTTTTCTTCTTCTTCTTCTTCTTCTTCTTCCTCCTCCTCCTCCTCCTCCTCCTCCTCCTCCTCCTCCTCCTCATCTTTTTTTCCATCTCCACCTCACATCTTTCTTCCTGTCCTAGTTTCCCCCAACACCTACCCTCTCTCTCTCTCTCTCTCTCTCTCTCTCTCTCTCTCTCTCTCTCTCTCTCTCTCTCTCTCTCAACCGCACCTCCGCACAAGCAAAAGGAGGAGGAGGAGGGAAGTTTGGCAGGGAGTAAAGAGAAGGGAGGAGGAATGGAGGAGGAGGGGAAGGGGAAGAGAGGGGGAAGGAAGGGGGAAGTGCTTTCATTGGGCAAAGTATCAAGGGGGGAGGAGGAGGAGGAGGAGGAGAGGTAGGGAGGCTTGGCAGGGTGACTGGAGAGTGGAGGAAGAGAGAGAGGGGAGAGGAAAGGAGAGAGGACAGGAGAGAGGAGAGGAGGGAGAGAGGGAGGGGAAATGTGTAGGCTGGAGGCAATAGGAGGGGAGGAGAAAGAAAGATGGAGGAGGGATGGAGAGGAGAGGAAGAGGGGAGAGGAGGAGAGAGGAAGAGGTGGTGAGGGGAAGGAGCTAGTGGAGGGGAAGAAGGCATTAGCGAGAGAGAGAGAGAGAGAGAGAGAGAGAGAGAGAGAGAGAGAGAGAGAGAGAGAGAGAGAGAGAGAGAGAGAGAGAGAGAGAGAGAGAGAAATATTGGGCAAGTAGTAGTAGTAGTAGTAGTAGTAGTACCTTAAGATAATGATGATGGGGGGGTAATCTGAGGAGGGGAGTAAAAGTTGGGGGATGGTTGGGGGGAGAGCAAGGTAGGGGAACTAGGGGGTGGGGGTGGGGGTGTCTGAGGCGGGGAGAGTGGGGGTTTGAAGAGGCGAGTTGTGATGAGAGGGGGGAGGGGGTGATGTGGCGTCTGAGGGAGGGGGGAAAGGGGGATGTGGTGCGTTTAAGATGAGGAGAGAGGGGGAGTGAGGAAGGGGGCGCGTTGGGGCAGGTGTCTGAGGAAGGGGGGGGGGTGTCTGAGGGGGAGGGAGTGGAGATGGGGCAAGGGAAGGGTGTCTGAGGATGGAATGGGGAGTCTAAGTGGGGAAGATGGGGTCTTAGAGTGGAGTAAGATGGGGGGTGTTACTGGGAGGGGTGGAGAGGGGGCAAGGGTGTCTGAGGTGGGGGGAGGAGAGCTTAGTTGGGGGGAGGGACATAGAGGGGTCTTGGGAGGGGGTCTCAGTTGGGGTGGGGGGGGTCTTAGGAGGGGGTCTTGCTGGGGGGAGTGAAGGGGGGGTCTTTCATCAGGGCAGGCGGAGGGTAAACACAGCCAAGCCTCAAAATTACCAGATGCCTGAGTTTCGTGTTTGTCTCGCGCAATCTAAAATTCATAGGCACTGGAGAGAGAGAGAGTGAGAGGGAGAGGGAGAGGGACAGAGTGAAGGGTAAGGTTGGGTATAAGTAATAGTAGTAGTAGTAGTAGTAGTAGTAGTAGTAGTAGTAGTAGTAGTGGTTACAGTATCCTTTAACCCTCTATTCCTCTTCCTCTTCTTCTTCTTCTTCCCCCTCCTCCTCCTCCTCCTCCTCCTCCTCCTCCTCCTCTTCCTCCTCCTTCTCCATCTCCTCCTCCTCCTCCACCTCCTTTCAGTGGTTGAAAGCCGGCAAAGGACTTGGAAGGGAGAAAGAGGGAGAGGATTTGGATGAGAGAGAGAGAGAGAGAGAGAGAGAGAGAGAGAGAGAGAGAGAGAGAGAGAGAGAGAGAGAGAGAGAGAGAGAGAGAGGGTGGGGGTGAGAGATCAAGACTCCTTTCAAATCTCTCTCTCTCTCTCTCTCTCTCTCTCTCTCTCTCTCTCTCTCTCTCTCTCTCTCTCTCTCTCTCTCTCACACACACACTGTGTGTATGCGGTTTGTGAATATGAACTGGCGAGAGAGAGAGAGAGAGAGAGAGAGAGAGAGAGAGAGAGAGAGAGAGAGAGAGAGAGAGAGAGAGAGAGAGAGAGAGAGAGAGAGAGAGCATGACTGAGTTGGCGTTCCTAAGCTTCCTTTGTGTTGAATCAAGTGAGGAGGAGGAGGAGGAGGAGGAGGAGGAGGAGGAGGAGGAGGAGGAGGAGGAGGAGGATATAGGTAAATACAGATGAGCTTAGAGGAGGCAGGTGAGGCGAGGCTAATTACCAAGGTGAGGCGGGTCAAGGTAACGTAAGGTAAGGTAAGAGAACAGGTAGTTATAACTGAAAGGTAACTAATGAGATAAAGGCAAGTGTAATTACTGCATAGGTAATTGTTAAGGTTTAGGTGAGGTAGGCCAGGTGAAGTAAGGTGAGGGTACAGGTAAGGGTAATTAAGGGACAGGTAAGAGGTAGAGGTGGGATAAGGTAAGATTAAGTAAGGTTAGGTTAAGTTAGGTTAGGTTAGGTAGGGTAAGGTTTGGTTAGGTTAGGTTAGGTTAGGTTAAGTTAGGTTAGGTTAGGTAGGGTAAGGTTTGGTTAGGTTAGGTTAGGTTAGGTAAGGTAAGGTTAGGTTAGGTTAAGTTAGGTTGGGTTAGGTTAGGTTAGGTAGGGTAAGGTTAGGTTAGGTTAGGTTAGGTTAGGTTAGGTTAGGTAAGGTAAGGATAGGTTAGGTTAGGTTACGTTAGGTTAGATAATAATAGTGAAGTTAGGGTTTGGTAATGTTTTTTTATTTATTTTCTATCATGTGACTAGCCAAAGGGGGGAAGAAAATAAAGGAAGGTGAAGAGAAAGGTAGTAATATTGGGTAAGACTAAGGTTAACAGTAATGAACGGAGGCATCTGGCTGAGTTTCCTTGACTTTTCTTTATTTTTTCCTTTCGTTTTCTTTCCCTTTTTTTTTTTTGAGAACTGGCCAAGGAGAGGAGGAATTAGCGTCACTTTCTTCTCTTCCTTTTCTTTCTATTTTGTCAGAGAGACCGAGCAAGGAGGAAAACTTGAAAAAAAGTTAAATAAAGCTTGTCTATGATAAAGCTAAACAGTTTAACCATTTATTTTGAAACCTGGTGATACAGAACACTGAGAGAGAGAGAGAGAGAGAGAGAGAGAGAGAGAGAGAGAGAGAGAGAGAGAGAGAGAGAGAGAGAGAGAGAGATTAAGAACGAAAATAGGAAAGCTCCCACAAAAACAGCTAGAGAAGAAGGAAAAGCGTGGGCCAGTGTAGCGTCTGTCCTGATACTCCTTGCGCACAGAGGCGAGGCAAGGAAAGAGTTTGGCAGGGGGAAAAGTTTGCCAGGGAGGAAGGAAACGAAGAGAGAAGATTA
>NC_087190.1:3512500-3515000 GCF_035594125.1 Scylla paramamosain | reverse complement strand
ATGCCTTAATAAAACTTTTAAATGGCCTGAATTGTCCCAGCCTCTCCCTTAAATATCCCAGCATCCCCTTAAATGTCCAAGCCTCTTCCTTAAGTGTCCCAGCATCCCCTTAAATGTCCCAGCATCCCCTTAAATGTCCCAGCATCCCCTTAAATGTCCAAGCATCCCCTTAAATGTCCCAGCATCCCCTTAAATGTCCCAGCATCCCCTTAAATGTCCCAGCATCTCCCTTAAATGTCCCAGCATCCCCTTAAATGTCCCAGCATCCCCTTAAGTATCCCAGCATCCCCTTACATGCCCCAGCCTCTCCCTTAAATGTCCCAGCCTCTCCCTTAAATGTCCCAGCATCCCCTTAAATGTCCCAGCCTCTCCCTTAAATGTTCCAGCATCCCCTTAAATGTCCCAGCATCCCCTTAAATGTCCCAGCATCCCCCTTAAATGTCCCAGCATCCCCTTAAATGTCCCAGCATCCCCTTAAATGTCCCAGCATCCCCTTAAATGTCCCAGCATCCCCTTAAATGTCCCAGCATCCCCTTAAGTATCCCAGCATCCCCTTACATGCCCCAGCCTCTCCCTTAAATGTCCCAGCCTCTCCCTTAAATGTCCCAGCATCCCCTTAAATGTCCCAGCATCCCCTTAAATGTCCCAGCATCCCCTTAAGTGTCCCAGCATCCCCTTAAATGTCCCAGCCTCTCCCTTAAATGTCCCAGCCTCTCCCTTAAAAGGTTTTGTAGCTGTGATGTCATAAAGACTCATAAAAAATTTCCTAATGAAGCCTTTTAGGTCCTAAAGGATGTGGAATTGAATCTAAGTATCCCTAAAATGTCCCATAATGCTCTTGGAATGCCCTTACCAACTGTTCAATGTCCCTGCGATGTTTTTATTAAATGTCCTAAGTCTTAAAAAGGGATTCAAATGTCTTAATCAAGTATCAACGTCCTAAAATGGTCTTAAAATATTCTAACCAACTATCAATGTCCAAAAATGTCCCAAAAATGTCCAAATCCTAAAAAAAGTCCTAAAAATTACCCTAAAATGTCCTACTGAGCAATAATATCCAACAAATGACCCCTAAAAATGTCTTATTCAGCTAACAATGTCTTAAAAATGTCCCTAAAATGTCCTGTTGAGCTAGTAATGCTCTTAAAATGTCCCTAATGAGTTTTATTCAACTAAAAATGTCCCCAAATCTCCCTAAAATATTCTATCGAACTAATAATGTCCTGAAATGTTCCTAAAATATCCTAATAGATTCTCAGTACCCTTAAAACATCCTAAAATGTCCTTACTGTCTTAAAATGTTCATAAAATATCCTTCACTGTCTTAAAATGTCCCTAAAATATCTTTCACTCTCTAAAATGCCGTTAAAATATCCTTAAAATATCCTTGACTCTTAAAATATCCTTCACTGTCTTAAAATGTCCCTAAAATATCTTTCACTCTCTTAAAATGCCGTTAAAATATCCTTAAAATATACCTGACTTTTAAAATATCCTTCACTGTCTTACGAAGTCCTTAAAATGCCCCAATGAACTTTCCCACGCAGAGTCCTGCGATGTGGCCTCCCTTTCCTTCCTCATCTATTCTATTCCACATCCTCCTCTTCCTCCTCCTTTATGTCTGCCATTCTTTGCTTTTTATTTCCCCTCTTTCCTTTCCTTTCAATATCTTGCGTTACTTGTGTCCCCATGTCTCCTGATGAGCTCGTGTCCCAATGCTCAGGGTCCACAAAAGGGTTAAATATACTGAACACACCTGCTCTCCTCTCTACCTTTCCTTTCACCTGTGTCTTGTCCTCGTTTTCTGTTTTATTCTTCATTCTATTTATTTTCCTATTTATCTATTCTATATCTTTCTCTTCCTCTTATTTTTGTTTTTGTTATATTTTCTTTTTCTTCCTTCTTTTTTTCTCTCTCTCTCTTTCTACCTTTCCTTTCATGTCTTGTCCTCGTTTTCTGTTTTATTCTTCATTCTTGTATCTATTTTTCTATCTATCTATTCTATATCCTTCTCTTCCTCTTAGTTTATTTTTCTTTCTTTTTTTCTCTCTTTCTACCTTTCCTTTCACTTTTGTCTTGTCTTCGTCTTCTGTTTTACTTCTCATTCTTCTATCTATTTCTCTATCTATTCTATATCCTTCTCTTCCTCTTAGTTTATCTTTTTCTTTTTTTCTCTCTCTCTATCTCTCCTTTCGTTTGTATCTTGTCTCTATTTACCACTCTTCATCTTTCTCTTCTTCCTTCTTTTATCTATCCCATTTTTTTAATTCTCTCTATCTCTCTTCTTCCACATGTATCTTGTCCTTATTTCTTCTACTCCACATCCTTCTCCTCTCTTCGTTTCTCTTTGCCAGTTATTTTTCTCTCCACTACATCCTACCTTTCCTACCTTTCACCTGTATCCTCTCTCTCTCTCTCTCTCTCTCTCTCTCTCTCTCTCTCTCTCTCTCTCTCTCTCTCTCTCTCTCTCTCTCTCTCTCGAGTCCCCTCCTCTTCCTTA
>NC_087190.1:3485000-3495000 GCF_035594125.1 Scylla paramamosain | reverse complement strand
AGGCAAGGTAAGTGAACGTTTTTGTTGTTTTTGGTTTGGGTAAACGTGAAAGCTTCATTTACAGTCTAAGATAAACTTTAATGAGTTTTAAGCTAACCTTTAGGTAAAGCTGCAGGTTTTAATTCATTTTAGTTCATTAAGATCAAGTTTTTATTTTGTCTAAGCTTTATTTTTTGAGTTTTAAATTACACCTCAGATAAAAGTGATTATTTTTGTTTCTGGTTTGTACAGGACAATGAAGTGTTTTCTCTTGGGTAACAAATGGCAAAGGTAACCAACATAATGACACACATTTCCACCTAAATCTCTCGACACTGAAGCACTGTCAGGGAAACAAGCACACGGCATCATTCACAGTGAAGTTATGACAAATATGAATCTCTTGAGTATTGAAGAGCAGAAGAACCAATATAATGACAGTTTTCCCACCAAACTCAGCAACACAGCAACCAAACACCCTCCAACGTACCAGCACATGCACAGTCAGGAAAACAAGCGTGTAATATAATTCAAAAAGTTACGACAAATATGAAAAACTTGAGTAATGAAGAGTAGGAGAACCAATATAATGACAGTTTTCCCACCAAACTCAGCAACACAGCAACCAAAACACTCTCCAACGTATCAACACTTATTATGCACAGTCAGGAATACAAGCGCATAGTATAATTCAAAGTGAAGTTACGACAAATATGAAAATCTTGAGTAATGAAGAGCAGAAGAACCAATATAATGACACAATTTTCCCACCAAACTCAGCAACACAGCAACGTATCAACACTTATGCACAGACAGACCAAAACAAGCACACCACATTTTTAAGCGAAGTTTGGCTCAAGTCTGAAAATCTCAAGTAAAACGAGGAGAAAAGTAGCAAACATAATGAAACACCTTTCTACCTGCATCCCTCAACATTTACACACTGCTAAAGTAAACAAAAGTGCAGAATATTTCCAAGTAAAGTCTGGGATAACGTTTTTAGATCTGGCCAATAAAGAGCAGAGGTAACTAATATAACCACACTTCTCCAGTACACTAACCAACACACAGTAACTAAAATACCCTCTAATCTCTCAACATTCAGGCACTCAGGGTCATACAAGTACACCATATTTCAAAGTAAGGTTTTGTGTAACATTTTAAGATTTGAGCAATAAAGAACAGAGGTAACCAATATAACAAGGTACTTTTCCACCTAAACCTCTCGACACATAACCCTTTCACTGCCACGGTCTTCAGCCAACATTCAGAGCAGCACACAAGTCTAGTTTGCATGGATATACAGAGGGAAAGGGAGAATGAGCGCATAATTTCTCTACCTACAGACTACAAAAGATAAATAACATACTTTAGTACAAAAATTCTCAGGGATTATGGAAAGAAATGTTTGCCACTGAGAGAGTTAAGCGTCGTAAGGCCATAAAACAAGTACGGGATATTTTCAGGTAAAGTTTAGGGAGACACTTTGAGATAAGGCCAATAAAGAGCTGAGGTAACCAATAAAATGAGTCTCTTCTGCTACACTAAACACACAGTAACCAAAACACCCTTTAATCTATCAATACTTAAACTGTCAGGATTAAACAAGTCCAAAATTTTAAGATCTGGCCAACAAAGAGCAAAGGTTATCAATATAATGACACTTTTCCACCACACTAAGCAGCACACAGTAACCAAAATACCTTTCAATCTATCAACACTTAGGCACTGGCAGGGTTAAACAAGTCCAAAATTTTAAGATCTGGGCAACAAAGAGAAAAGGTAACCAAAATAATGACTCTTCTGCTACACTAAACACAGTAACCAAAATACCCTTTAACCTATCAACACTTAGGCACTGTCAGGGTTAAACAAGACTAGCATTTTAAGATCTGAGCAACAAAGAGCAAAGGTAACCAATATAATGACACTTTTCCACCACACTAAGCAGCACACTACAGTAACCAAAATACCTTTCAATCTATCAATACTTAGGCACTGGCAGGGTTAAACAAGTCCAGCATTTCAAGGTCTGAGCAACAAAGAGCAGAGGTAACCAAAATAATGACTCTTCTGCTACACTAAACAGAGTAGCCAAAATACCCTTTAATCTATCAATACTTAGGCACTGTCAGGGTTAAACAAGTCCAAAATTTTAAGATCTGGCCAACAAAGAGCAAAGGTTATCAACATAATGACACTCTTCCACCACACTAAGCAACACACAGTAACCAAAATACCCTTTAACCTATGAACACTTAGACTGTCAGGGATAAACAAGTCCATCATATTAAGATTTGAGTAATAAAGAGCAGAAGTTACCAATAAATAATGAGACTTTTCCACCACACTAAGCAGCACACAGTAACCAAAATACCCTTTAATCTATCAACACTTAGACTGTCAGGGATAAACAAGTCCAAAATTTTAAGATCTGACCAATAAAGAGCAAAGGTTACCGACATAACGAACCACTTTTCCTTGTATTACCCTCACACTGGGGCTCGGGGGGTGAGGGGCGTCGGCACTAATTGAATAGGGAAAGCAAGACCACCAGTGATTTTTAAGGCAAAGTTCACTGAGAAGATAATGAAGAGAAAAGAGAAAGGAAGAGGATACTGGACACAAAGTTGCTAATTGGAGTAGAGAGGTAAAGGTTGAGACTAATGAGGTAAAATTAGAGGCAATTATGAGGGATCAATTATTAGGTAAGCTGAGACACTGGGTATGGGTAATGGGGGGAAAGGAAGGATAACTAAGGTAATTCAAAGGTAAGGAGAGATAACTAGGCTAATTCAAAGGTAACAAAAGGTAACTCCAGTAAGGTAAGGTAATTCAAAGGGAGGAAAAGGTAACTCAGGTAAGATAATTTAAAGTAAAAGATGACTCAGGTGAGGTAATTCCAAGGTAAAGGTAACTCAGGTAAGGTATTTGAAAGGCAAGGAAAGGTAAATCTGAGGTAAATTTGTGTGGAAGGAAAGGTAATTATGATGTTAAAGGGAGGGAAAACAAGTAATTCTCAGGTTAATTTGTGTGGAAGGAAAGGTAATTATGATGTTAAAGGGAGGAAAAACAGGTAATTCTCAGGTTAATTTGTATAAAGGTAAAGAGAGTAAAGGTAACTAGAGTAATTTTTGTAAGGTGAAATAAAAGAAAGGTAATTGAAGGCAAGGAATAGGTATGTGTAATTAAAAGCAAGTTGTAAGTAATTGAGGGCAAGGACAGGTGAGTCAGGTAAGGTAATTCAAAGAGAAGGAAAGGTAACTGGGAAAGGAAAGGTGATTATATTTGTAAGGTAAGAAATATAATTAGAGGAAGGGAAAATAATTCTCAGGTTGACTTGTAAGGTAGAAAAGATAACACAAAGGTAATCTGACTAAACTTTTAAGGTAAATGAAAATAAATGAGTAAAGAAAATTAAATGAAAAAAAAGTAATTATCAGGTAACTTTTTAAGGTAACAAGGCTATTACAACATATGACTCAGGTAAACTCACTGGAAAACTGGAATTCACTGAAGGAAGGACAACTAATTCTCAGGTAAGATAAGGTTAGAAAGGTGAAGCAATTATATAAAGGTAACCCAGGTGAGCTTTAGGTACAGAAGGCAATGGTAATTCAAAGGGGAAAAAATGTAATCAAGTAATTTTGTAAAGAAAGGTAAATAAAGATAGGGAAAAGGAAAGTCATATTAGTTTGTAAGGTAAGCAAGGTCAAAAGTAATGACTGGAAGGTAAGAATTGAAAGGTATAGTAATAATTGAAAGGTAAGAAGTAATATTGAAAGGCAAGAAGTAATATTGAAAGGCAAGAAGTAATAATTGAAAGATGAAGTAATAATTGAAAGGTGAAGTAATGATTGAAAGGTAAGAGGTAATCATTGAACGATGGAAGAGTAATGATTGAAAGGCAAGAAGTAATAATTAAAAAGAGAGGAAAATGTAATCTTCACCAAAGTTTGTAAGGTAAGGAAGGTGAAAGTAATAATTAAAAGATAGTCAAAAATAGTAAACTTTAAGATGAAAAAAGATTAAAAAAATAATTAAAAGTAAGAAAAGTTACCACACACGATTAAAAAGCAAAAAATAAATAAATAAAAAAAAAAAAATAATAATAATAACAATCAAAAGAAAAAAAAATTACCAACAAAAATTCATAAGGCAAGAACAACAAAAATAATCAACAGGTAAACTTGAGGTCACACGTGTACAATAGGTACAGTAACAGTAGTGGGTCAAAGGTCAACTGAAGCACCAGCTCACCAAGACAGCTTGTGAGAGGGAAAGGTAAGCTTGTGTGGTGACCTGGCAACACTGACCTAAGGGGAAACCAAGAGGGGAAGGCAGGTGGAACAAGAAACATGGAGAGAAGAATAGAGAAGTGGAATAAGAAAGGTGGAAAGAAGAAAGGCAAAATAAGGGGAAAATAAGAAATGATAAGAAAAGGTGGGTGAAATAAATATGAAAAGAGAAGATAGATGAAATAAACACAGTAAGAAGAGAAGATGGGTGGAATAAGGAACATGAAGAGAAGGAAAGATGTGAATAAGAAACGTGAAAAAAATACAGAAGATTGAAATAAGTAACACAGAGAAGAAAAGATAGATGAAATACAAAAATAAGAAAAAAAAAGATGAAATGAGAAATACAATAAGAAATAAAGAACAGATGAAATGAGCAGGATGAAAAGAAGAAAAGATGGAAGAAATATGAAACAAGAAACATACAGAAAAGAAGACAACTGAAATAACAATAAAGAGAAGAAAAGAGAAGACAGATGAAAAGAAGAAACAGGAAAAAGAAGGAAATAAGGCAGACAAGAAGATGAGAGACAAATGAAAGAAGAAACACAAAAATAAATAAAGCGAATGAAAAATGAGAAAACAGTAGGTATAACGGTGCATAGACTAAGAAAAGTAATAAACAGAGGAAGTAAAGAAAAATAAAGAGAAAAATATATACACCAAGAAAATATCATAAAGAAATCAAGGAAAAATATAAAGAATCCATTTTTTTGACTTTCTTTGTTGTTTTTTTGTTTTGCAGGCAAGGAGAGGTAAGTTTAGGGAAAGATCTTTAATGTACAAGGAGGAAAATGACGGTAGATATGTAATTCTGTGTGTAATCATCATAAACTCTGTGGAGGTCATCTGAATTTATCACACGACGTAACTTGGTGATGGGTGGCAGGGAATGTAAGTTCAATAAGAGTATATCACAGTATGGTTCATTATAAACAGCAAACTTTCAAGGTGACGCTGCTCAAAGTACACCCAAGTACACTCTGACGTTACTTGGCGAGGAAATCATCACACTAACTTACTGATGGGTGAGAAGACGAGAGATTTGTCACACTAACTTAATGAAGGGTTGAGGAGATGAAAAAAAAAAGACGAGAGATTTGTCAAACTAACTTAACAGAGAGTTGAAAAGAGAAAAGCTTGCTCACACTAACTTAATGAAGAGTTGAAAAGATGAGAATTCTACCACACTAACTTAATGAAGAGTTGAAAAGTTGAAAGATTGATCACACTAACTTAATGAAGAGTTGAAAAGATGAAGATTGATCACACTAATTTAATGATGAAGAGTTGCAAAGACAAGAATTCTATCACACTAACTGAATGAAGAGTTGAAAAGTTGAATTGACCACACTAACTGAATGAAGAGTTGAAAAGTTGAACTGACCACACTAACAGAATGAAGAGTTGAAAAGTTGAAAAATTAATCACACTAACTTAATGAAGAGTTGTAGAATGAAGTCAATTACAAATACACCACAATACAATTAACTAATGACTTTGAAGGTGAGATTATGTGAGTTTACTTAAATAACACCTGAGAAAATCCACAGCATCTTTAATTAAGCCATCACAGGTAAGCCAAAGGTAAGTATAAATTTTAAGTAGTCTATTAATTAAGGCACACTAACATCATTTTAGGTAACACTAGAGATTTAATTAGTGATTATCAATTAAGGGATATAATTTTGGGTGCACAAGGTAATGATAAGGCAAGGACAGGTGACACACAGGTAAATATAGGCAAGACTGAACACCTGTCATTAGGAAAGGTAAGAACAGAAAGCATTTAGGTCAGCTTAGGTAAGGAACACTTAAAATATAGTCTGGATATAATGAAAGGTAGGGAAAACAAACAAGAGGAGCGAAAAGCAATAAAAGGAAGGACTAAAGATAGGAATAGAGAAATTTCAGATAAACGTGTGTGAGGAAAGGAAGGTACGAATAGAGAACTGTAGGGAAAGTTTAGGTGAGGAATGAAAGGCAGAAAAAGAGATTAAGGTGAATTTAGGTGAAGAATAAGGTAGGAAGGGAACATCAATGTAAATTTAGGTGAAGAAAAGGCAGGGAGAGAACAGTAAGGCAAATTCAGGTGAAGAACAAGAAAGGAAAAGAGATTAAGGCAAATTTAGGTGAAGAATAAGATAGGAAGAGAACATTTAAGATAAATTTAGATGAGGAATAAGAAAGAAAGAGAACAGTAAGGTAAATTTAGGTGAAGAACAAGAAAGGAGGAAAACATTAAGGTAAACTTAGGTACGAAATAAGAAAGAAAGAGAACAGTAAGATAAATTTTGGTAAGGAATAAGGAAGGAAGGAAAAATTAAGGTAAGTTTGGGTGAGGATAGAAAGGAAGGCACAGAGAACAATGAGATAAATGCATGAGTGAAAGAAAGGTGGGAGGAGAGAACATAAAGGTAAATATCAAGAAAGGAATGAAAAGGAAAAGAATATTAAGGTAAATTTAGGTAAGGAAATAAAGGTAGGAAAAGAAAAATATTTAGGTAAATCTGGGGATGGGAAATGAAAGATAATTTTGGGAAACAAGCCACAAGGAGAGATTATTAAAGGTAAAATTTTGTTAAGGATTGAAAAAAATCTAAAATAACACCAATAATAATAATAATAATAATAATAATAATAATAATAAAAATAATAATAATAATAATAATAATAATAATAATAATAATAATAATAATAAAGAAGAACATAAAGAAGATGAAGAAGAAGAAGAAGATGAAGAGAAATCACGTCTTTCCCCAAATACTCTTTTAATACTTTCTCCTCCTCCTCCTCCTCCTCCTCCTCCTCCTCCTCCCATTTTCCCGTACACCGTCCCCTCTTTCCTCCCTCTTCATTTCCTCTCACCCTTGTCTCACTTCCTATCTCTCTCTCTCTCTCTCTCTCTCTCTCTCTCTCTCTCTCTCTCTCTCTCTCTCTCGATGGCATCCCATAAATTATCACCTTGTCTATTACTTCTCATTTCTATTTATTTATTTATGTCTGTCTGTCTGTCTGTCTGTCTGTCTGTCTGTCTGTCTGTCTGTATGTATGTATGTATGTGTATGTGTGTTTGTGCGTGTGTGTGTGTGTGTGCGTCTGTCGGTAAAAATGTCCAGAGATAGTTTGTCTGGCTTCTCTCTCTCTCTCTCTCTCTCTCTCTCTCTCTCTCTCTCTCTCTCTCTCTCTCTCTCTCTCTCTCTCTCTCTCTCTCTCTCTCTCCCCCTCCCCCTTCCTTATCACACATACCATGTTCAATTTCCTCTTTGCAATGAACTTAGCCTCAGGCCCCCCTTCTCCCATCCCCCTCCCCTCTCCCTCTCCCTCTCCCTCCGCTCACCTCCCCCTTTTCCCCTTATCGAGCTTCTGCCCCCCTCCCCTTCCTCCCCCGCCTACTCTTCCTCCTTTTCAGTTGTCCTCCCATCTTTCTCTCCTCCTCCTCCTCCTCCTCCTCCTCCTCCTCCTCTTCCCTTACCGTTCATATATTGGTTTTAATATTGCGTGTAAGAAAATATTGATTCATTATTATTATTATTATTATTATTATTATTATTATTATTATTATTATCATTATTATCATCATCATCATCATCTTTTTGCTACTGATATATATTTCTTTATCTTTCTTGCCACGTAAATTCTCTCTCTCTCTCTCTCTCTCTCTCTCTCTCTCTCTCTCTCTCTCTCTCTCTCTCTCTCTCTCTCTAATCCCTTATATTCCTTATTATTTCCCTTTTACATTTTCTTGCTCCTTCGCTTTCTCTGTTCTCCTCCTCCTCCTCCTCCTCCTCCTCCTCCTCCTCCTCTTCCCTCTCTCTCTTTCTCTTCTCTTCTCAATCCTTTATATTCTTTGTCCCTTGTTAATGGTCCTCTCTCTCTCCTTTGTTCTCCTGCTCTCTCTCTCTCTCTCTCTCTCTCTCTCTCTCTCTCTCTCTCTCTCTCTCTCTCTCTCTCTCTCTCACACGTAAGAGGATTAAAGGGTAATATTTGTATGGCTCTTAGTATCCAATAATAATAATAATAATAATAATAATAATAATAATAATAATAATAATAATAATAATAATAATAATACTTTACTTATACGAAAAATAACTAAAAATAGAAATTATATTAAAACAAACTATATATATTTTTTCTATTTTGTGTCTGTGGAAGAGAGAGAGAGACAGAGAGAGAGAGAGAGAGAGAGAGAGAGAGAGAGAGAGAGAGAGAGAGAGAGAGAGAGAGAGAGAGAGAGAGAGAGAGAGCATAGGTTAGGTAAAGGACTGATTCTTTTCTCTCTCTCTCTCTCTCTCTCTCTCTCTCTCTCTCTCTCTCTCTGTGTGTGTGTGTGTGTGTGTGTGTGTTTGTCTCCTACATTCCTAATATTCTAGGGCTTCGGAAACCTTATTACACACACACACACACACACACACACACACACACACACACACACACACACACACACACACACACACACACACACACACACATACACACACACAGGAATTAGAGAAAAAGTTCCAATTACCGGAAAAAAAGTTCTGAGAGAGAGAGAGAGAGAGAGAGAGAGAGAGAGAGAGAGAGAGAGAGAGAGAGAGAGAGAGAGAGAGAGAGAGAGAGAGAGAGAGAGAGGATTAGGAAGAAGTATTGAGGAAGACAGAAGGAGATTATATGGAGGAGGAGGAGGAGGAGGAGGAGGAGGAGGAGGAGGAGGAGGAGGAGGAGGAGGAGGAGGAGAAGGAGGAGGAGGAGGAGGAGGAGGAGGAGGAGGAGGAGGAGGAGGAGGGAGAAAAATATAGGATACCATATAACATCACACACACACACACACACACACACACACACACACACACACACACACACACACACACACACACACGAAGCAAGAAACACATTAAAAATTATCTTCTTTTCTTCAACTCACCCCATTTTTTTTTTTTTAAGGAGGCCGAGAGGAAGAGATGCAAGGGAGGGAGGGAGGGAGGGAGGGAGGGAGGGAGGGAGGGAGGGAGGGATGGAGGAAAGAGGGAGGGAAGGAGGAAAAGGATGAGGTTTCCTGTCCTTATCTCTTTCCTTTTTCCCATCTTCTCCTTTCTCCTCCTCCTCCTCCTCCTCCTCCTACTCTTCTTCCTCCTCCTCCTCTTCCTCCTCCTCCTCCTCTTTCTGAAGCATTGTATGAGTACCATTGTAGAGAGAGAGAGAGAGAGAGAGAGAGAGAGAGAGAGAGAGAGAGAGAGAGAGAGAGAGAGAGAGAGAGAGAGAGAGAGAGAGAGAGAGAGAGAGAGAGACTAAAACACACACACACACACACACACACACACACACACACACACACACACACACACACACACACACACACACACACACACCTTAGGGAAAAAAGCTAGGGAGGGAAAAAGAGAGAAATGAATAAAATAAAAAGCATGCAAAAGGAAACAAGAGAAGAAGAAGAAGAAGAAGAAGAAGAAGAAGAAGAAGAAGAAGAAGAAGAAGACGTGTGTGTGTGTGTGTGTGTGTGTGTGTGTGTGTGTGTGTGTGTGTGTGTGTGTGTGTGTGTGTGTGTGTGTGTGTGTGTGTGTGTGTGTGTGTGTGTGTGTGTGTGTGTGTGTGTGTGTGTGTGTGTGTGTGTACAAGCAGTACATACCTACATCTCCCCCTCCCTCAATTCCCCCCGAAAAAAAAAAACCAAGAAAATAAAAGAAAAATTGAAAGAAAAAGAAAAGAAAACGAAAAGGGAA
>NC_087190.1:3472500-3475000 GCF_035594125.1 Scylla paramamosain | reverse complement strand
AAATTAGTAAAAGAAAATAATAAAAAAATAAGGAGAAATCATAGTAGTAATAATAATAATAATAATAATAATAATAATAATAATAATAATAATAATAATAATAATAATAATAATAATCTTGTAGAGCAACATTACAGTTCTCATCACTATCACCACCACCACCATTATCATCATCATCATCATCATCATCATCATTCATTATCTCCACAGTGTTTCCATCTTCCTTTCTTTGTTCTTCTTCTCTTTGTTCTTCTTCTTCTTCTTCTTCTTCTGCTTCACTTTCCTCCCTTATTCATCTATTTCTTTCCTCTCAAGAGATTTCTCACTTTTATTCTTTCTTTCTCTCTTTCCATCTGTTTCTTTCTTCTTTCTTTCTTTCGTCTTAATTATTTTGTCTTTTAGCATATTCTAGCTTTTATTTGTCTTTTTTTTAACACATGACACTGGTCCGCGGCCGTCACGCCCGCTGCACACACACACACACACACACACACACACACACACACACACACACACACACACACACACACACACAGGTACGCACGCACGCTCTCACACGCACATATGTACACAAAGAATGTTTCTGAAGCTGCAGTGAAGAGAGAGAGAGAGAGAGAGAGAGAGAGAGAGAGAGAGAGAGAGAGAGAGAGAGAGAGAGAGACTAGACCGGCGTAAAAGTCGCTACCCTTCTCATCGACAGTCTCTCTCTCTCTCTCTCTCTCTCTCTCTCTCTCTCTCTCTCTCTCTCTCTCTCTCTCTAAATGCCACGCTCCATTCCGGCAAAACAGAGGCGGTGGAGACGATGACCGTGGTGGTGGTGGTGGTGGTGGTAGCAGCAGCAGCAGCAGCAGCAGCAGCACCACCACCACCACCACCACCACTATCTCCTCTCCATCACACACACACACACACACACACACACACACACACAGCTGCAGGAAAGAGAGGTTTAGGTAACTACTTTGTGAAACACCATCTCTCGTGTGTGTGTGTGTGTGTGTGTGTATGTATATTTGGCACCACAACTAAACATGTCCACGCGCCCTTGGTTGGTTGGTCGGAAGATGTGATCCGCGCGCGCGCACACACGCACACGCACACACGCACACACACAGCATCCCAGGTACAGGAGGAAAAGAAGCGCGCACACGCACACACACACATACACACACACACTCGCGGCGGTGTGGACGAGTGAACGAGAGTCGGAGCGGCACTATTTGCGCAGGAGTGGCAGCAGAAGTAGTAGTAGTAGTAGTAGTAGTAGTAGTACTAGTAGTAGTAGTAGCAGCAGCAGTAGTAGTGATATCAGTGGTAGAGTAGGCGTGGCGCGGCGTGGGATACTAACCGGGGGCTAGCGAGGCTGGAGAGGAGTGCGGCGCGAGGCAGGGAGCGGCACTGATGTTGACGCCGCGGGAGTGTGGGTAAGACTGCCAGCTTCCACCAGGGCGGAGCTTTGCCACCCAGCCAGCCAGCCATCCACCCAGCCTCCCAGCCTCCCTCCCTGCCTGCCTGCCTGCCTCACAGCCAGCCACCCAGCCAGCCAGCCTCCCTGCCTCACAGCCAGCCAGCGTCCCTGCCAGCCAGCCAGCAAGCCTCCCTCACTCCCTGCCTCACAGCCAGCCAACCAGCCAGCCAGCCAGCCAGCCAGCCTCCCTGCCTCACAGCCAGCCATCCAGCCAGCATCCTTCCCTCCCTGCCTCACAGCCAGTCAGCCAGCCAGCTTCCCTCCCAGCCTCACAACGGGCCTACCTCACTCCCCGCCAGCCAGCCAGCCAGCAAGAAAACCTCCCTCACTCCCAGCCAAGTATCTAGTCCCACAGCCCCACAGCCAGCCAGGTAGCCAGCCAGCCTGCTAGCCACCCAACCAGCCTGCTAGCCAGCTTCCCAGCCAGCCACCTAATTAGCTCCTCAGTCAGCCAGCCAGCCACACAAACAGACAAACAGACAGACAACCAAGTAGTCAGGTACCAGACGAGCCAAAAAAGCAAAGGTAGCCAGGCAGACAGCCAGTCAACAAGCCAGCCAACCAGCCAACCAGCCAGCCAGTCAACAAGCCAGCCAGTCAACAAACCAGTCAACAAGCCAGTCAACCAGCCAACCAGCCAACCAGCCAGCCAGTCAACAAGCCAGCCAGTCAACAAACCAGTCAACAAGCCAGTCAACCAGCCAACCAGCCAACCAGCCAGCCAGTCAACAAGCCAGCCAACCAGCCAACCAGCCAGCCAGCCAACCAGCCAGCCAGTCAACAAACCAGTCAACAAGCCAGTCAACAAGCCAGCCAACCAGCCAACCAGCCAGTAAACAAGCCAGCCAACCAACCAGCCAACCAGTCAACAAGCCAGCCAACCAGCCAACCAGCCAGTAAACAAGCCAGCCAGTCAGCCAGCCAGCCAACCAGTCAACAAGCCAGTCAGCCAGCCAGCCAGCCAGTCAACAAGCCAGTCAGCCAGCCAGCCAACCAGTCAACAAGCCAGTCAGTCAGCCAGCCAGCCAGCCA
>NC_087190.1:3465000-3467500 GCF_035594125.1 Scylla paramamosain | reverse complement strand
AATTAAGGAAAGGTGTTGACTGGGTGTTACCTGAGTGTTTGTGTTGTTACCTGTAGTGATGCATGCAGGTGAGAAAAGGTGTTATTTTGGTGTTACTTGTGTTTGTGTTGCGTGTGAGGTGAGGTGAGGTGAGGTGAGGTGAGGTGAGGTGAGGTGAGGTGAGGTTGGGTTGTGCTAAAGTGGGTTAGGTTAAGTTAGGTTAGGTTAGGTTAAGATTAGGAAAGGTTAGGTTAGGTTAGAGAAGGTTAGAGAAAGTTAGGTTAGGTTAGGTTAGGTTAGGTTAGGTAAGGTTAGGTTAGAGAAAGTTAGGTTAGGTTAGGTTAGGTTAGGTAAGGTTAGGTTAGAAAAAGTTAGGTTAGAGAAGGTTAGGTTAGATTAGAGAAAGTTAGGTTAGAGAAGGTTAGGTTAGAGAAGGTTAGGTTAGGTTAGGTTAGGTTAGGTTAGATTAGATAAGATAAGGTTACATTAGGTTAAGTTAGGTTAAGTTAGATAAAATAAGGATAGAAAAGGTTTAGCACAGGGAGATATAGTAAGATTAATTTAAATACTCACAAGTAAGGTGAAGTAAGGTAACGTAAGGTATAGTTAGGTCAGATTAAGTAAGATAATGACAGGTACAGCTTAAAATTAACGTATAACAAGTTTGAAGAGAAAATATTAACGTATAGAAGCTTAAAAGTACTGGTATCATCATCATCATCATCAGGTGACACACTACCTCACCTGCACGTAATTAGCGGGACAGGTGTTAAGTAAAGGGGTGAAGTGAAAAGTGCTGTGAGGTGTGTGTGTTACAACTCTTGGTGTGTTGCCTGAGTGCTTCAAGTGTTGTCTGGGTACGTGTGTGTGTGTGTGTGTGTGTGTGTGTGTGTGTGTGTGGTGATAGTGTTACTGTTACGGTAGTAGTAGTAGTAGTAGTAGTAGTAGTAGTAGTAGTAGTAGTAGTAGTAGTAGTAGTAGTAGTAGTAGTAGTAGTAGTAGTAGTAGTTGTTGAAGTTGTTGTTGTTGTAATAGCAGTAGTGGCATGTAATAATAATAATAATAATAATAATAATAATAATAATAATAATAATAATAATAATAATAATAATAATAATAATAATAATAATAATAATAATGATAATAAACAATTACAACACTAATAACAAAAATAATAATAATAAGTGCAGTGTGTGTGTGTGTGTGTGTGTGTGTGTGTGTGTAACTCCTCCTCCTCCTCCTCCTCCTCCTCCTCCTCCTCCTCCTCCTCCTCCTCCTCCTCCTCCTCCTCCTCCTCCTCCTCCTCCTCCTCCTCCCTCTGTTTTGACCTGGATCCCTCCTCCTTCATCTTTCTCTCCTCTCTTTCTCCTCGCCCTCTCCCTCCTGCTCTCACTCCCTCCTCCTCCTCCTCCTCTTCCTCCTCCTCCTCCTCCTCCTCTCCACCTTTTGTCCCTGGTACCTCATTAAATCTTGGTCCACGAGGAGGAGGAGGAGGAGGAGGAGGAGGAGGAGGAGGAGGAGGAGGAGGAGGAGGAGGAGGAGGAGGAGGAGGAGGACTAGTGAAATGATGAAAGAAGACGAAAGAAAACGAAGAAAAGTGAAGAAATCAGGAAGAAGCAAAGAATGAGAAAGAAAATGGTGAAAGAAAAAATGAAGGAAGGAAGGAAGGAAGGAAGGAAGGAAGGAAGGATATAGGACAAAATGGAGACTATGATTATAGAAAATGGAGTGAGAAAAAAAGGAAGGAAGGACAGGAGGAGGAGGAGGAGGAGGAGGAGGAGGAGGAGGAGGAGGAGGAGGAGGAGGAGGAGGAGGAGGAGGGTTATAGAGACATCATCTTTCCACGTCTCTGGAGAAAAGATCTTTGCAGGTAAGAATCTACTCTCTCTCTCTCTCTCTCTCTCTCTCTCTCTCTCTCTCTCTCTCTCTCTCTCTCTCTCTCTCTCTCTCTCTCTCTCTCTCCCTCCATATTTTAACATGCTCATAACCTCCCACTGCTTGCTTTTGTTTCTCCCTCCCGCCCTCCCTTCCTCCCTCCCTTCCTCCCTCCCTCCAGTCTTCTTTCACTCACCCCCTCTTCTTTTTTCTCCCTCCCTCCCCCTCCCTCTCTCTTTCTCTCCCTAGGTGTGGAGGTAAACAGGGAGACTAACATTCACTTTGTATCGCCTAAGACAACCTGAAAGGAAGAGGAAGGGAGAGGGAGAGAGAGAGAGAGAGAGAAAGACGGCTGAAGAAAGAAAAGGGAGGGTGGGAGAGAGGGAGAGGGAGAGAGAGGGAGAGAGAGAGAGGGGACAGGAGGGGTTTATGAACATGTTAAGAGTTGAAAAAGAGGGAGAAGAAAGGGAGAGGGAGGGAGGGAGAGAGGAAGAGGAAGAGGGAGAGGGTGAGGGGGAGGGAGAGGGAGAGAGGGAGGGACATATTCCAGTGACCTAAGATGAGAGAGAGTGAGAGAGAGAGAGAGAGAGAGAGAGAGAGAGAGAGAGAGAGAGAGAGAGAGAGAGAGAGAGAGAGAGAGAGAGAG
>NC_087190.1:3442500-3447500 GCF_035594125.1 Scylla paramamosain | reverse complement strand
CACATTTCTCTCCACTTCTCTCCACTTCCCTCCACTTCTCTTCGTTTCTCTCCACATTTCTCTCCACTTCCCTCCAGTTCCCTCCACATTCCCTCCACTTCTCTCCATATTCCCTCCACTTCCCTCCAGTTCTCTTCACTTCCCTCTACTTCTCTCCACATTTCTCTCCATTTCCCTCCACATTTACCTCCACTTCCCTCCACTTCTTTCCAAATTTCCTCCACTTTCCTCCACTTTTCTCCACTTTCCCTTCACTTTTCTCTCCATTTCTCTTCACTTCCCTCCACATTTCTCTCCACTTCCCTCCACAATCCTTCCACTTCCCTCCACATTGCCTCCAACTTCCCTCCACTTCCCTCCATATTCCTTCCACACTGCCTCCGGCTTCCCTCCACATTCCCTCCACATTTTTCTCCACTTCTCTCCACTTCCCTCCACATTCTTTCCACTTTCCTCCACATCTCTCTCCATTTTTCCTCCTCACTCGCTCCATTTTCCTCCACAACTCTGGTTCTTCCCTCCACTTTCCTCCAGATTCTTTCCGGTTTCCCTCCACTTTTCCTCCACTTCTTTCCACCTTCGCTCCACTCTCCTCCATTCTTTCCTCCTTTCCTCTTCTTTCATCCCTAAGTCTCTTTACTCGAGAGAGAGAGAGAGAGAGAGAGAGAGAGAGAGAGAGAGAGAGAGAGAGAGAGAGAGAGAGAGAGAGAGAGAGAGAAAAGATAGGAGGAAGAAAAGAAAGACAGTAGGAAAGCAAAGGGTAGAAAAGAGAGAGAGAGAGAGAGAGAGAGAGAGAGAGAGAGAGAGAGAGAGAGAGAGAGAGAGAGAGAGAGAGAGAGAGAGAGAGAGAGAGAGAGAGAGAGAGAGATAGGAGGAAGAAAGAAAGACAGTAGGAAAGCAAAGGATAGAAGAGAGAGAGAGAGAGAGAGAGAGAGAGAGAGAGAGAGAGAGAGAGAGAGAGAGAGAGAGAGAGAGAGCAGGCAGGTGGTAAATATTGGAGCGAAGCGTACCAAGTCTTATCTCCACACCCAGAGGCCTCCCTCCACCCCTCCACCCCTCCACTCCCTCCCTCCCTCCTTCCCTCCATCCATCCATCCCTCCTTCCGTTTCCTCTTCTTCCTTTCTCTCCATCCCTGCCTTCTCTCCCTCACGCCGCCACCTGTTCTCTCTCTCTCTCTCTCTCTCTCTCTCTCTCTCTCTCTCTCTCTCTCTCTCTCTCTCTCTCTCTCTCTCTCTTTTCCTTCTTAATGTGTTTTTTTATCTTCTACCTTCATTCATCTGTCTCTCTCTCTCTCTCTCTCTCTCTCTCTCTCTCTCTCTCTCTCTCTCTCTCTCTCTCTCTCTCTCGTCGGGGTTAAGACTACGTACAAACACACAGGACGGAAGGAGGGAAGAAGGGAAGCCGATTGGAGGGATGAGTGTGTGTATATGGAGGGAGGGAGGGAGGGAGGGAGGGAGAGAAGGAGGGAGGGAGGGAGAGAAGGAGGAAACAACTTGAAAAAAATAATGAGGGAATTAATGATAAAAGTAAAGAAAAATGCAATGGAAATAAAAATGAATGATAATAATAATAATAATAATAATAATAATAATAATAATAATAATAATAATAATAATAATAATAATGATTACTACTACTGCTATTACCACCACCATCACCACCACTACTACTACTACTACTACTACTACTACTACTACTACTACTACTACTACTACCTTCCTTTTACAAAACTAACGAAAATACGAAAAATAGAAGAGACGAAGAGTAATTAAGAGAGAGAGAGAGAGAGAGAGAGAGAGAGAGAGAGAGAGAGAGAGAGAGAGAGAGAGAGTAGGAATATATCAAGAGGGAAAGGAGGAAATGGAGGAAAAATACTGGAAGGAAAAAAAGTTTGGAGGAAAAATCGAAGCCAGAGGAAATAAAACTGGAGTAGGAGGAGGAGGAGGAGGAGGAGGAGGAGGAGGAGGAGGAGGAAGAGGAGGAGGAGGAGGAGGAAGAGGAGGAGGAGGAGGAGGAGAAGGAGGAGGAGGAGGAAGAGGTAGTGATCTTTTTCTTAAACACTAGAACCTCTCATTCCTCTCTCTCTCTCTCTCTCTCTCTCTCTCTCTCTCTCTCTCTCTCTCTCTCTCTCTCTCTCTCTCTCTCTCTCTCTGCCGCACAAATAAAAAAGTTCCCCCAGTAAGCCGCCCGTTTTCTAATTGTCAAAGAGTTCCCACATTTTCTTTGTACAAAACACGCCACAAAAAACGTGTCTTGGGGTTAAGGATAAACAAACATTTCAGATTTCAGAAGTTTGAGAAGAGAGAGAAAATAGAAAAAGAAAAAAGATTGAAAGGAAGGAAGGAAGGAAGGAGGAGGAGGAGGAAAGGTAACGAAAGAGAGGAGGGAAAGAGAAAAGAGACATAGAAAACGGAAGAACAAAAACGAAAAGGAAAGAAAGGGAAGGAAAAAGAAGAAAGGATTGAAGAGGAGAAAAGGAAGAGATAGGGAGGGGAAGAAAGTTAGCAAGAAAGAAAAGGGAGATAGGAAGTAAAGGTAAGAAAGAAGGAAGAAGAGAAAAAAGATAAAGATGAAGGTAAGGAAGAAAGACGATGAAAGAAAATAAGGAAAAATAAAGAATGAAAAGGAAGGAAGGAAGGAGAAAAAAGACAGAAAAGAAGGGGAGGGAGAAAGAAAACGAAGATAAGAAGGAAAGAAAGGAAAGAATGATAGGAAAAGAAGAAAAGGAAAAGGAAAGAAAAGAAAATCATAGAAATAGAAAAGGAGACAAAGAAACGGGAAGAAAAGAGACAGAAAAGGAAAAATATGAATAAATGAATAAATTAAAGAAAGAAAGAGACAAAAGGAGAGGAAGGAAGAATGAAAAACAAGAAAAAGCAAAAAAAAAAATATATGGAGAGGAGAAGGAAGAAGAAGAAGGAAGAGAAGGAAGAGAAGAAAGACAAGAAAAAAGAAGAGAGGAAGAACGAAAAACTGAGAAAAGTACAAATGAATAAATAAGATAAACAAAAAATAAAATAAGTAAAGAAAAGAAAAGAAAGAAAAGCAAACAAAAGAAAAGGGAACCGAAGAACGAAAAAAAAACAAATAAATAAATAAATAAACAAATAAAATAGACGGGAGGAGGGGGGAGGCGGTGAGAGAAAACGGTCACTAATTCACAAGTCTCCCCTCAAAAAAAAAGAAAAAAAAAGAGCACGGAAAGGTGAACAGAAAACGACGATCAATTGCAGACTCACACGAGGAGACAAATAAGGATCATTCATTAATCAACAAATAAGCTAAAAATCTGAACGGACTTCCAGCTGTACGTATTTTGCATCTTACTGAAAGGCCTCTGGAATTAAATAAGAGTTCAAAAAGTAGAAATGTGTGGAATAAATAAATAAATAAAAAAAAAGGTTTGATATTAAGTAAAGCAGACGAAACATGAATTACTAGATGAAATAAGAAAATAAAGTGTCGTAATGTACACAGTATTTCAGTGTTTCTTAAATAAATAAATAAATAAAATGAATAAAAATAATCTGCGTATTACGTAAACAGATCAAAGAATACTAATAAATGAATGAATAAATGAATAAATAAATAAATCAAGACATGACATGAAACAGAATGCAAACAAATGAATAAATAAATAAATGATTGAATAAATAAATAAATAAATAAAATAAAAAAATATGACAAATAAAACAATGAAAATAAATGAATAAATAAATAAAATAAAAAAAAGATTGACAAAAAAACAAATAACAAAAAATAAATAAATAAATAAATAAATAAATAAACCCTTTCAAATTAAACCAAACAATTTCACGCCAACAAAAAGAAAAACAAAAGACAAACAAGAAAAAATATTTCCAAACTTTTAAACATTCAATACAAAATCAAAACAAGAAAACAATCTCTCTCTCTCTCTCTCTCTCTCTCTCTCTCTCTCTCTCTCTCAACGTTTCCTTCCTCCTCTAGACAAAATCCCTCCACCTTTCCTCCCTTCTCTCCAGTGACATGAGGGAGGGATAAGGTACGTCCCTCCCTCCCTCCCTCCCTCCCTCCTTCGCCCTCCCTCCCTCCCTCCCTTCCTCCCTCCCTCCCTCCTTCGCCCTCCCTCCCTCTCTCCCTTCCTCCCTCCCTCCCTCCTTCGCCCTCCAGGGATCAGCCAGGTAAGACAAACATCCCTCCCTTCCCTCCTTCCCCCCATTCCCTTCCCTTCCTCCCTCCCTTCCCTCCAAACACGAGGGAGGGAAGAGAAAAGAAAGGAAGAGGCGGAGAAAAGATTGGAAGACACAGGAAAGTCAAACAAGGGAGAGAGAGAGAGAGAGAGAGAGAGAGAGAGAGAGAGAGAGAGAGAGAGAGAGAGAGAGAGAGAGAGAGAGAGAGAGAGAGAGAGAGAGAACGGAAATAGATAAAACTGAAAACAAATAAAACTGGAAAAAGGAGACGAAGAAGAAGAAGAAGAAGAAGAAGAAGAAGAAGAAGAAGAAGAAGAAGAAGAAGAAGAAAAGTGGTAGTAGTAGTAGTAGTAGTAGTAGTAGTAGTAGTAGTAGTAGTAGTAGTAGTAGTAGTAGTAGTAGTAGTAGTAGTAGTAGTATCATTATCGTTATTACTCTCTCTCTCTCTCTCTCTCTCTCTCTCTCTCTCTCTCTCTCTCTCTCTCTCTCTCTCTCTCTCTCTCTCTCTCTCTCTCTCTCTCTCTCTCTCTCTCTCTCCTTTTAAGATAACCATTAGTGAGATCAAAGGCAAATGAACAAAAGAATATTAACAGTAACTCTCTCTCTCTCTCTCTCTCTCTCTCTCTCTCTCTCTCTCTCTCTCTCTCTCTCTCTCTCTCTCTCTCTCTACATCTTCCTATACTTCTCACATCCTTCTTCCCTTTCCTCTCTTCTTCCTTATTTGTCCCTTCCCTTTTTCCTCTCCTTCCTCTTCCTCCTCCTCCTCCTCCTCCTCCTCCTCCTCCTCCTCCTCCTCCTCCTCCTCCTCCTCCTCCTCCTCCTCTTCC
>NC_087190.1:3425000-3432500 GCF_035594125.1 Scylla paramamosain | reverse complement strand
TCTTTCTCCTCTCCTCCTCCTTCTTCCCTCATTTATCATCTCATAACACCTGTACACTCATTATCAATTAATTTTTCTATTCCACACCTGCATCCCTACACACCTGCTAATTTCACACACACACACACACACACACACACACACACACACACACACACACACACGTTATCTGACTCTACACCTGTTCACCTGCCCACACGTGTCTCTAATTACCACCAAACCTGTTCAGCATCCCCACACACACACATATGTAACCTCACCACACCTGAAACTATTTATCTATATGCCCACACACCTGTAGACTAATTTCACACCTGCCCACACCTGCCAATTATCACCACACCTGTTCAATTACAACCTAACTACACCTGTAAGTTATTATCTCAATGTGTTTACCTGTATACACCTGCTAATTAAGACCACATCTGCCCACACCTGTCAATTACCACTTATAGTCCAACACACCTGTAAATTGACCCACCACACCTGTCCAAACCTATCATTAATCACCTGCACACCTGCCCAAACCTGCCGCTAATAACCTATACACCCCACACACCTGCAAACTGAGTCTACACCTGCCTATACCTGTCACTAATTATCCCACACACCTGTGGACTAACTCCACACCTGCCTACACCTGTCATTTAACACCTATACACCTGTGGACGAATTCCAAACCTGCTCACACCTGTACACACCTGCCCCTAATCACTGTGACCTCCATTTACCTGTACACCTGACTAATTATTGCACACCTGTTTATTATTTTTTTCTTTTCTTTGTTTCTTTTTTTGCCTTTTCATCGTTTTTTTTCTTTTTCGTTCGTGCAATTCATATTTCTTCGTTTTCTTTTCTTTTCCTTTGTTTTCTCTTTCGTTTCTCTTTGTTTTTGTTTTTCTTGGCGTCTTGTTTAAACATTTCATAATTCACCGTTTTCTTTTGTTTTCATTTATGCGTTACCCTCTCCCCTCTCCCCTCTCCCCTCTCACTCTCTCTCCTCTCACCTGTGTGGTCTTTAGTCTCCCCTCACTCTCCCCTCTCTCTCCCCTCACTCTCTCCTCACTCTCCCTAAGTAGTGACACCATTGTCTCCTCTCCCTTCCCCTCTCTTCCCCTCTCCCCTTCACTTTTCTTTATCTATTCTTTCATTTTTCCCCTCTTTTTGTAGGTATATTTTCGTTTTTTCTCTCTCTCTCTCTCTCTCTCTCTCTCTCTCTCTCTCTCTCTCTCTCTCTCTCTCTCTCTCTCTCTCTCTCTCTCTCTCAAATCTGTTCAATTTCCTCTCCTTTAGTTACCTGATCTCTCTCTCTCTCTCTCTCTCTCTCTCTCTCTCTCTCTCTCTCTCTCTCTCTCTCTCTCTCTCTCTCTCACATCCATCTCTGTCTTCTCTTCTCTTCTCTTCTCTTCTCTTCTCTTCTCTCTCTCTCTCTCTCTCTCTCTCTCTCTCTCTCTCTCTCTATCTTCCCTGGAGTACTTAATTACCCACTATCCAGCCTTCCTCCTCTTCCTCTTCTTCTCCCTCCTCCTCCTCCTCCTCCTCCTCCTCCTCCTCCTCCACACCTGCAGTACGTCATTAAGTCTTTCCAATAACCTGTTTCGCTTCATTTCCCCTTTTCACTGTTTTCCCTCATTCATTTTTCACTGCTTTCTTTTTTTCTTTTCTTTTCTTTTCTTTTTTTCGCTCAGTTTAAAAATTTTTGGCTGTTTTTTTATTGATTTCTATTTGTTTGTTTGTTTGTGTGTCTTTGTTTGTTTGTTTGTTTTGTTTGTTGTTTATTTTTGTTAGATAATTTCGTATTTTTTTGTATTTTCCTTTTATTTAATCTTTTTTTTTATTTCTCTATTATTTCTATCTTCGTTTCTTCCCCCTTTTTTTTCACCTAATTTACTGTTTTTTTTTCTTTTCTTGCTTCATAATTTATCGTTTTTGTTTTCATCCATCCTCTCGCTCTCTCTCTCTCTCTCTCTCTCTCTCTCTCTCTCTCTCTCTCTCTCTCTCTCTCTCTCTCTCTCTCTCTCTCTCTCTCTTCGTTTTCTAATTCCTTTCATTCGTTGTGTCTTTTCTTTCAAACTTTTCATAATTCTTCGTTTTTCTTTCTTTTCATACATTTATTTAATTTTTCTTCGTTTTCTTATTTCTCTTCGTCTTCTTGTTCTTCTATTATTGTATTTCCCCTTTCTTTATTGCTATTTCTATTTCCTTTTTTTCTTTGTGTCTTATTCGTTCAAATGTTTAATTAATTTTCTTTCTTTCTTCTTTCATTTACTCATCTTCTTATCTTCCATGTTTTACTATTATTATTTTCTTTATTCTCTATGTATTTATCTTTCATTATTCATATTTCTATTCATTCACTCATTTTTCTATTTATTTTTATTTGTTTTTTTTCTTATTCATTTTTTTCTTCTCCAAATTTCTTCTATTTATTTCGTTATTTCAATTCCTCTTCATTCATTTTGATTCTATATTTTCTTTTATTCCTCCCATACAAATCTCTCTCTCTCTCTCTCTCTCTCTCTCTCTCTCTCTCTCTCTCTCTCTCTCTCTCTCTCTCTCTCTCTCTGTACCATCTCCATACATTTCCACAACAATTTTTTCACTTTTTTTTCTTTCATTTCTTTCTTCTATTCCTTTCATTCCTTCCACTCTCTCTCTCTCTCTCTCTCTCATCTGTATTCGCTGTAACAATAATTCAACGCCATTTTTACGTCCCCAACATATTTTCCCCAACAGTCATTTCTTTCCCTGACAAGCCACAAAAAAGGGAAAAAGGGAAAAAAGAGGAAAAAAAGGAAAAAAAAAAGGAAAAAAAAACAGGAAAAACAATAAAATATACGATGGTGAAATAAATGGAATACGCCACTCAAAGTAAACAAATCCTCTCTCTCTCTCTCTCTCTCTCTCTCTCTCTCTCTCTCTCTCTCTCTCTCTCTCTCTCTCTCTCTCTCTCTCTCTCTCTCTCTCTCTTAATGATAAGTCTACGTATCATTTTTGCCGTGTTTAAATACTGAGAGAGAGAGAGAGAGAGAGAGAGAGAGAGAGAGAGAGAGAGAGAGAGAGAGAGAGAGAGAGAGAGAGAGAGAGAGAGAGAGAGAGAGAGAGAGAGAGATGAATGACGGGGGTGAAGAAGGGAGCGAAGAAACAGAAGGGAGGAGAGAAGAAGAGAAAGAGAAAGAACAAAGAGAAAGATGAGGAGAGGGAAGAGACAAAGAAAGATGAAACGAAGGGAAAAGAAGGAAAGAAGAGGGAAGGGAAAGATGAAGAAAGGAGAGAAGGAGGGAAAAAGGAGAAAGAGGAAGAAGAGGAAGAAAATATGAGGTAAGAAAGTCAAGGAGGAGGAGGAGGAGGAGGAGGAGGAGGAGGAGGAGGAGGAGGAGGAGGAGGAGGAGGAGGAGGAGGAGGGATGGTGAAAGAGATAAGAGGAGACAATTAGACTAACACACACACACACACACACACACACACACACACACACACACACACACACACACACACACACACACACACACACACACAGTTCCCTTGTTTTCAATCTAAAGAGAATATTTTTCGTAAGGAGGAGGAGGAGGAGGAGGAGGAGGAGGAGGAGGAGGAGGAGGAGGAGGAGGAGGAGGAGGAGAAAAGAAAGAGAAGAGAAGGAACAAAGAAAATAACAGAAAACACGAGAGGAAGAAGATAAAGGGAAGAAAATGAAAAGGAAAAATGAAGAAAGGGAGGAATAAAGGAGAGATGGAAGGAAGGAAGGAGAGAAAAATAAAAAAAAATTAAAAAGTATGAAGGCGAATGAGGAAAATTAGAAGAAAAACCGGAGGGCAAAAAGGAGGAAGAGATGGAGGAGGAGGAGGAGGAGGAGGAGGAGGAGAAAAGTCAATTGAGGAGGTTTAGATTAATGATCTTAACTCACCTATTTTTCTTAAAGAAGAGGAAGAGGAGGAGGAGGAGGAGGAGGAGGAGGAGGAGGAGGAGGAGGAGGAGGAGGAGGAGGAGGAGGAGGAGGGAAAAAGATCAAGAGGAAAGAGAAGTCTACCTGTTACCTGAGAGAGAGAGAGAGAGAGAGAGAGAGAGAGAGAGAGAGAGAGAGAGAGAGAGAGAGAGAGAGAGAGAGAGAGAGAGAGAGAGAGAGAGAGAGAGAGAGAGAGAGAGAGAGAGAGAGAACAATAAAGAAGGGGAAACTGAGAAAGAGGGGATGAGGGAGGACAGTAATAGCGGAGGAGGAGGAGGAGGAGGAGGAGGAGGAGGAGGAGGAGGAGGAGGAGGAGGAGGAGGAGGAGGAGGAGGAGGAGGAGGAAAGTAAAAGGACACAAAACACACGGAAAGAAAAACATACATACTCTCTCTCTCTCTCTCTCTCTCTCTCTCTCTCTCTCTCTCTCTCTCTCTCTCTCTCTCTCTCTCTCTCTCTCTCTCTCTCACAAAAACATCAACAATAACAAGGATAACAACTAATGATAATAATAATAATAATAATAATAATAATAATAATAATAATAATAATAATAATAATAATAATAACAACAACAACAACAACAACAACAACAACAACAACAACAACAACAACAACAAAAAGACCTCATGACGTCATTACAAACCCACCAATCCTGTGCTTCCCTCCACCTCTCTCTCTCTCTCTCTCTCTCTCTCTCTCTCTCTCTCTCTCTCTCTCTCTCTCTCTCTCTCTCTCTCTCTCTCTCTCTCCACATATCTGCTTATTCTCGCGTTTTGGACCGAGAAAGAGTTGGGGGAGGAGGAAGAGAGGAGGAGGGAGAGGAAGAGGGGAGGAGGGAGAGGAAGAGAGGACATGGAGGAGAAATGAAAGGAGGGAGGGAGGGAGGGATGGAGGGAGGGAGGGAGGGAGGCAGGGAGGAGGTATATTCCAGTTCTTTTAAAGGGAGGGAGGGAGGGAAGATGAAGGGAAGATGGAGGGAAGAGAGAAGGGGAGAAGAAAGGGGGAGGAAAGAAGGGGAGAGGAAACACATACGAATGGAGAGAACAGGAACTTTACCCCCCTCTTTTCCTCCCCCTCCTTTCCCTCCAACCAGTTTCCTCTACTCCTCTCTTCCTCCTCCCCTCCTCTCTTCCCTCCGTCTGGCTATCACCTTTAACTGGAGGAGGAGGAGGAGGAGGAGGAGGAGGAGGAGGAGGAGGAGGAGGAAAAAACGCTACATTACATGAACTTAGAGACTATAAGGAAGAAATCAGGAGGAGGAGGAGGAGGAGGAGGAGGAGGAGGAGGAGGAGGAGGAGGAATGCATGGTTAAGGTAAGGTAGGTTAATTGGGAGGTAAAAATGGGAGAGAGAGAGAGAGAGAGAGAGAGAGAGAGAGAGAGAGAGAGAGAGAGAGAGAGAGAGAGAGAGAGAGAGAGAGAGAGAGAGAGAGAGAGAGAGAGAGAGAGAGAGAGAGAGAGAGAGAGAGAGAGAGAGAGAGAGAGAGAGAGAGAGAGAGAGAGAGAGAGAGAGAGAGAGAGAGAGAGAGAGAGAGAGAGAGAGAGAGAGAGAGAGAGAGAGAGAGAGAGAGAGAGAGAGAGAGAGAGAGAGAGAGAGAGAGAGAGAGGAGGGGAGAGGGAGGGGTTTCATTGATTTACAGGCCCCCTCCCACCTCACCTCCCCTCCTGTCCCCTCCCCGCCACCCCCCTCGGTAGGTAAGCTGGGGTTGCCATGACAACGCAGACTCTTCCTTCCATCAATTTAAATCAATATGCAGGCTAGAGAGAGAGAGAGAGAGAGAGAGAGAGAGAGAGAGAGAGAGAGAGAGAGAGAGAGAGAGAGAGAGAGAGAGAGAGAGAGAGAGAGAGAGAGAGAGAGAGAGAGAGAGAAAGAGGGGGAGCGTACATATTCCTCCTCTCCCCCCTTTCCTCCTTTCTTCTCTCCATTTCTTTCCTCCATCTCTCCATCTCTCTCCCTCTCTTTCTTTCTTCCTTCAACATCATGCAATCTCTCTCTCTCTCTCTCTCTCTCTCTCTCTCTCTCTCTCTCTCTCTCTCTCTCTCTCTCTCTCTCTCTCTCTCTCTCTCTCTCTCCTCCTCCTCCTTCTAAAACTTATTTAAGAACAGGTAATAACGTATAAGGAGAGAGGGAGGGAGGGAGGGAGGGAGGGAGGGAGGGAGGGAGGAAGGGAGGGATGGAGAGAGGGAGAGGGAGGAAGAGGGAAGTTAGTTGCGAATAAGTATGTGTTGTTGTTACTACTACTACTACTACTACTACTACTACTACTACTACTATTACAACTACTACTACTGCAACATCTACAGCTAATACTACAACTTCTACAACAATAATACTACAACAACAACAACTGCTATTACAACCACAACTACTACTACTACTACTACTACTACTACTACTACTACTACTACTACGCCAAAAACAACAACACAACTACTATTCCTACTACTACTACTACTACAGCTATTGATATTACCACTATTAAGTTGAATGCCCTCTCTCTCTCTCTCTCTCTCTCTCTCTCTCTCTCTCTCTCTCTCTCTCTCTCTCTCTCTCTCTCTCTCTCTGTGTACGTACCTACCGTGTTCTACATCACAGGAGGCAAACAACTCTATATATCGTGTGTGTGTGTGTGTGTGTGTGTGTGTGTGTGTGTGTGTGTGTGTGTGTGTGTGTGTGTGTGTGCGCGCGCGCGCGCGCGTTGGACGGACAGTGTGGGAAGCAAGCGATCCGTGACACACACACACACACACACACACACACACACACACACACACACACACACACACACACACACACACCGTAACATTCCCTCCCTCCTTCCCTCTCCCCTTCCCCTGCCTTGCTTCCCCTTCCCTCCCTCCTTCCCTCCTTCCCTCCCTCCCTCCCAACCAACCAACGCAGACAATTTTCCTCCCTTTCCTCCCTCTCCTTTCCTCCCTCAACGATGATTTCCCTCCCGTACTGTTTCCTCCCCCTCCCCTCCCCTACTTTCCTCCAGGTGACGGAAAAACACCTCCATGGCGGAAGTAACAGGTGAGGGAGGGAGAGAAAGGAGAGGAGGGAAGGGAGGAAAGGGAGGGAGGGGGAAGACAATGAAGGTAACTGTCTCCCTGAAGGACACACGTGAAAGGGAAGGGTGGAGATAATTGAGGTAACGTGACTGAGGTAAATGCAGGTGATTGAGGTGACAGGTAAGGTAAGGTAAGGTGATAATGAAGGTAATAATCAAAGTAGCATAATAAGTAAAAGGTAGTAATTAAAGGTAACAACAACAATAACAACAACAACAACAACAACAACAACAACACTAAATAAAATAAATAAATAAATAAGATAAAAATTAAAAAAAATATATATATTCACCACTAACCAAACTCGTAACGGGGAAGGAGAAGCAAATGTTGATGAAAAAAAAGACCGAAAAAAAATAAATAAAGATAGAAACAAGAAGAGGAAGACAAACTTTTAGAAGAAACGAAGAAAAGAGAAAAAGAAAAGAAAAAGAAAGCGAGGAAAGACGAGAAAAGGTAACATTGTATTGAGAGGAAAGTA
>NC_087190.1:3405000-3412500 GCF_035594125.1 Scylla paramamosain | reverse complement strand
CTATCCCGGGAGAGTAATCTGGGAGAGGGAGGGAGAGTGGGAGAGAGAGTGGGAGAGTGCGAGTAAGTGGGGGGAGAGGGACAGAGAGAGAAAGAGAGAGGTAGGATTGAAAAGGAAGGGAGGAATGAAAGAAATGAAAGATGTTTAGGTGAGAGAGAGAGAGAGAGAGAGAGAGAGAGAGAGAGAGAGAGAGAGAGAGAGAGAGAGAGAGAGAGGATGCTTATTTCAACAAAGAGATGATTATAGGGAAAAGTATTAGCCATCAACAATCTCTCTCTCTCTCTCTCTCTCTCTCTCTCTCTCTCTCTCTCTCTCTCTCTCTCTCTCTCTCTCTCACATCGACCGCGCAAGGGAGTGGGAGAATGCGTATAGCGGCGTAAGAGCAAGGATCAATAGCGCTCTCTCTCTCTCTCTCTCTCTCTCTCTCTCTCTCTCTCTCTCTCTCTCTCTCTCTCTCTCTCTCTCTCGGCCCTTCCCTCATTTCTCTACTTCTACCTGTAAACTTTAACTCGCTCGCTCCTCTCTCTCTCTCTCTCTCTCTCTCTCTCTCTCTCTCTCTCTCTCTCTCTCTCTCTCTCTCTCTCTCTCTCTTTCTCTAAATCTAGAATATTCGCTATCAGAAACGAAGAGCAATATGTTTACCCTGAGAGAGAGAGAGAGAGAGAGAGAGAGAGAGAGAGAGAGAGAGAGAGAGAGAGAGAGAGAGAGAGAGAGAGAGAAAATAGAGCAAGGCCGCTGTTATATACGAGTAAACACAAAAACTGCGACGTTGCCGTAAATAAGGAGAGAGAGAGAGAGAGAGAGAGAGAGAGAGAGAGAGAGAGAGAGAGAGAGAGAGAGAGAGAGAGATGAATATCTTTAAACGCGTTCACTGCTTCTCTCTCTTTCTTTCTCTCTCCGTCTCTCTCTCTCTCTCTCTCTCTCTCTCTCTCTCTCTCTCTCTCTCTCTCTCTCTAACATATAAAAGAGAAAATTGGAAAAATCAACGAAGAAAATATTTGATGATGAGAAAGAAGAAGAAGAAGAAGAAGAAGAAGAAGAAGAAGAAGAAGAAGAAGAAGAAGATCATCACCATTATTTTTCCTTCTTCTTCCTTTCCTTTTTTTACACGCGTGGAGGAATTCAAGAAAAACAAGAAGGAAAGAGGGGAGGGAAAAGAAAAGGAAAAAAAATGGAAAAACAAAGACATCCAATTGAGAGAGAGAGAGAGAGAGAGAGAGAGAGAGAGAGAGAGAGAGAGAGAGAGAGAGAGAGAGAGAGAGAGAGAGAGAGAGAGAGAGAGAATGAAAAAAATAATAGAAGAAGAAGAAGAAGAAGAAGAAGAAGAAGAAGAAGAAGAAGAAGAAGAAGAAGAAGAAGAAGAAGAAGAAGAAGAAGAAGAAGAAGAAGAAGAAGAAGAAGAAGAAGAAGAAGAAGATGATGATGATGATGATGATGATGATGATGATGATGATGATGATGATGATGATGAACTAAATAAAGGAAATAAACAAATGATCGATAAAAGACCACAAATAATAATAATAATAATAATAATAATAATAATAATAATAATAATAATAATCTCATTACTACTACAACTACTATTATTATTAGTAGTAGTAGTAGTAGTAATAGTAGTATTGTTATTATTACTATTATAAATGCAAATAGTTTAAAAGTACGATGAGAGAGAGAGAGAGAGAGAGAGAGAGAGAGAGAGAGAGAGAGAGAGAGAGAGAGAGAGAGAAAGAGGCGCTCACCGTCCGTTCATTCATTCGTCATCCTTCATCTGGAAACGTCATCACCACACACCACTGAATGATGAATGTACGCACACACACACACACACACACACACACACACACACACACACACACACACACACACACACACACTTATAACAATACATAAATAGATAAATAAATAAATAAATAAAAATACGAGGATGAAATTATACAGTATAGAACAAATAATGAAGAAGTAGAAGAAGAAGAAGAAGAAGAAGAAGAAGAAGAAGAAGAAGAAGAAGAAGAAGAAGAAGAAGAAGAAGAAGAAGAAGAAGAAGAAGAAGAAGAAGAAGAAGAAAAAAACACTTACTGACCACTTATCTTCCTGAGAGAGAGAGAGAGAGAGAGAGAGAGAGAGAGAGAGAGAGAGAGAGAGAGAGAGAGAGAGAGAGAGAGAGAGAGAGAGAGAGAGAGAACCACACCTCTAACCTCACCTTCCAAACACAACACACAAAGACAACCCAGGTAACCACAACAGGTAACAAATAAATAAACAAAACAAACAAAACAATTAAATAACCAGGTACCTCATTCATTAAGGCAAACAGGTGTGCTCAGGTGTGCTCAGCTGAGTGGGATTATAAAAATGAATGAAGGTATAGCCAATAAATTTACTCATCTCATTAATTCACGTATCCTGTGGCGCCAGGTATGTGTGGGGGGAGGGGAGGAGGCAGGGAGATTAACAGGTGAATATGCCTCAATTACCTGCACAGTGACTCACGCCTTGCTACCACTAACTCTTTCATTGCTACGCTCGTTCGCTCTCGTACCTACAAGTGGTTCCGGTAAGCTTCATGTTGACTCCTCGTTAAATAGAAAATAAGTAACTGTATACAACGCCATGGTAGTAGTAGTAGTAGTAGTAGTAGTAGTAGTAGTAGTAGTAGTAGTAGTAGTAGTAGTGGTGGTGGTGGTGGTGGTGGTGGTGGTGGTGGTGGTGGTGGTGGTGGTGGTGGTGGTGGTAGTAGTAGTAGTAGTAGTAGTAGTAGTAGTAGTAGTAGTAGTAGTAGTAGTAGTAGTAGTAGTAGTAGTAGTAGTAGTAGTAGTTGTTGTTGTAGTTGCTGTTGTTGTTGTTGTTGTTGTTGTTGTTGTTGTGAATTTTAAGACGATTTTCCTAAGCTCTTGTAAAATAAACAAAATTAACTGAATGAAAATCTTAAGTTAACAGTAGTAGTAGTAGTAGTAGTAGTAGTAGTTGCTGTTGTTGTTGTTGTTGTTGTTGATGTTGTGAATTTTAAGACGATTTTCCTAAGCTCTTGTAAAATAAACAAAATTAACTGAATGAAAATCTTAAGTTAACAGTAGTAGTAGTAGTAGTAGTAGTAGTAGTAGTAGTAGTAGTAGAATACCATCCAAATATTCCTTTTCTTTCCTTTTCCCTCCTTCTCGCTGTTTATCAAATTTTCCCCTACTCTCTCTTTCTTTCCTCCATCACTTGACTTTTCCTTCCTTCCTTTCTTCCTTCTTTGTATCTTCTTTATTTATCCCTTCCTTCCTTTTCCGAATATTTGAGTGCCAAGCTACGTCAATATTTCTACAAGACAAAATAACATAACCATTTTCTTTTTCTTCTTTTCTCTTCTGTGTTCCTGTGCATTCATTTATTCATTCATTTATGTATTTATTTTATTTTGCACTGGTAGGGAAAAAAATTACCATAGAAAGAACGTACAGGGAAAGTAGAGGTTGATAAATATGCTCAGAGGGGAAAAATAATATGGTTTCCCCTCTTTTCTCTCCGGTATCGTATTCCCCCCCCTTTTTCAGGAAGATTGAGGAAGGAAAGAGTTAATAGATGTAATAACAGGGAAAAATTACCATTGTTTCCCCCTCTTTCCTCTCCCACGTCTCTAAGCAAACATATCTTACAGCGCTTGGGAGGAAACAGAAAGAAGGACCGCTGCAGATGTACAGGGCAGGTCAAGGCAGGCAGATGTACAGGGCAGGTAGGCGTTAATTAATGTGGGGAAAATCACCAATGTTTTCCCCTTTTTCCTCTTCCTTGTCTCAAAGTTAATATATTCTACAGTGCTTGGTGGATTAAAGGAAACAAACAGTAGGATGCATTAGACAGGGAAATAGGTCTTAATTGATGTGTTAACAGGGAAAAATCATCTTTGTTTCCGCTCTTCTCTCTCGTGTTTCCAGTTTCCAGAGGCAGGAAAGTTTAGTATGATCACTACAGGCAACGTGTGAAGGTGCGTGGGGGTGCAAAGGGTTAATAATAAGTTTCCTAAGTTTCCTCTCAGTCAGGTAAGTCTATGGGACAGGTAAGAGTAATTAGATTTATGGGAAATATTCAGGTGTGCCAGGTGAGATGAATGTTATATCCTCAAGGACGGTTTGGGGGAAATTTTAGATTGAAAAGTGTTCGATTAATTAAGGGAAGGCAGGTAACATTGAGGAGTCAGTCATACAGGTAAGCAGAAGTTTTTTTTTCCGCCTTCCTGTGACTTGAGTTCTTTTAAGTGGGATGTTTCAAGGTATATTCTCAGTTTTTTTTTTTTTTATCTATTTATTTTTTTATTATGATTTTTTTTTTATTCTGGCACCACTGTGGGCTTTTTATTTATTTATTTATTTATTTCTCTCTTCTTTTTATTTATCTATCCTTTTTCTGTGCTCTTTTTATTTATTTATTTATTTCTCTCCTCATTTTGTCGCCCTTGACCTGAGCCTGTTCTACATAAAAAAAAAAAAACAATAATCATTTTATATAAGTACTTTTAAAATTTATACCTTTCTATAACCATAAATTTGAAATAACCCTTTTTTTTTGTATGGTAGTTACGTCTTGATAACTACACTTTCATACAGGTGTACTTTAAAACGGCGCTACTTTCCATACATGTAGTTAAAAAATAAATAAGTAACTATTCTATACGTTTTTAAGTAAGTTTAGTTTGAAAAATCTCCACAGGTACAATGGTTTCAAAGATAACAATTTTTCACGAGTTTCCCTTTAAAATTCGCACTCCTCGATACGTGTAACAAAAAACGGACCAAGTAAATAAAAAAACTAGCAATTCTGAGCACCGTGTGTAATGAAGGTGGACTAATCAAAGGTGCATCGGAGACTGAGATCATGTTACACGTTTTTCCAATAAGTTGTGTCAAAAAAAACCAGGTGATACAAAAATGTGGCATCAATTATGAGAAGCGCGCGTATTCATCAAGGTGAGTTAATTACACCAACAATAGGTGAGGCAGATTCAATATTACATCTTTTTGCTAACTAGGGTGAGTTGTGAGATTTAAAGGTCACACAGAGAGAGAGAGAGAGAGAGAGAGAGAGAGAGAGAGAGAGAGAGAGAGAGAGAGAGAGAGAGAGAGAGAGAGAGAGAGAGAGAGAGAGAGAGAGAGAGAGAAATACCCCTTCAGCAACGTTTAGTTAGGGAATGCAAAGGTCAGATGAAGAAAAATGTACATGACCAAAAATTCTCAGGTGATTCGAAGAAAAAAGATACGAAGTTAATAAGAAAACAGGCGCAAAATAAAAAAAAATGCAAAATTAATTAAAAAAAAATAAGGGCACGAAACTAACAAGAAAAGATAATGTTAATAAAATGATAGAAAATAAATAAAAAAAGATAGAAAATATATATATAAAAAAATACAAGTACAAAATTAATTAAAAAGGGCACAAAATTAATTAAAAAAAAGTCAAATAAATAAATAAAAAAAAGATACAAAACAAATATAAAAAAAACATACAAAATAAATAGACACAAAAAACTAAGTTACAAAATAAATAAATAAACAAAAATAAATAAAAAAAATAATAAAAGCAGAAAATACAAAAAATAAATTAATAATAACAACAACAAAAAAATACAAAAAAAAAATAATTAATTAGATGAAAGAAAAGACAAATCAAACCTAACTATCACGCTCAATCAAGTGTAGCTGCCAAATTCATTAAAGCGCAGGTGAATTCAAACAAGAACAGGTGTGTAAAAGTTTCACCTCAGCCAGAAGTTCCCAGGAAATTAATCAGGTGGTGAACAGGTGTGAGTAACGAACTGGTGTGAGGTACAGGTGTCAGTGAGGAACAGGTGAGTACGGAACAGGTGCGATTAAGGAGTAGGTGTGATGTACAGGTGAGTAACGAACAGGTGAGTAAGGTACAGGTGAGTAACGAACAGGTGAGTAACGAACAGGTGTGAATAATGAACAGGTGTGAATAATGAACAGGTGTGAGATAATAATTGTTTTTTTTTCATTACGTTTTGTTGAAGAAAGAAGTGCTGGTGAATAAAATAAATAGATAGATAGATAGATAGATAGATAGATAGATAGATAGATAGATAGACAGACAGATAAATAGATACATAGATAGATTGATATAGATGGATATAGATAGATAGATAAATAAATAAAAAGATGGATAAAAATAATAAAAATTCGTCAGAAAAAAGCAAGAAATTAATCAGGTTACCAAGTGGAGTGGATTGAGTCACGTCTTTTTTATTTATTTGTTTATTTATTTATTTTTTTTTTTTACTTAATTTGCTTATTATTTATGGATCTGTTTTATTTTATTTTATTTCATTTTTTTTTTTTTGTCCTCTCGTTTGTTGATTTCATTTTGTTTGAGTTATTTTATTTATTTATTTCTCTTCATTTTGCTTTGCTTTTTTTCATTTTCGTTCTTTTTCAAGGTGGAAGATTTTTTAACGCTGTGACTCAAAACCCTCAACAAGAATAAATAAATACACAAATAAATAAACAAATAAACAAATAAACAAATAAATAAATAAATAAACAGTAAAAAAAAAATTCCAAACAAATAAATGAGGTAAAATAAAACTAGAAACACAAGACAATAAATAAATAACAAATAAAATAAAAAAAAAAACATAACAAAAAAAAGAAAAGAAAAATAACTATGAATTTCGTGACAACACCTGAGCTTGGTGGTGGTGGTGGTGGTGGTGGTGGTGGTGGTGGTGGTGGTGGTGGTGGTGGTGGTGATGATGATGATGATGATGATGATGATGATGATGATGATGATGATGATGATGATGATGATGATGATGATGACGATATTAATGATGATGATGATGATGATGATGATGATGATGATGATGATGATGATGACGATATTAATGATGATGATGATGATGATGATGATGATGATGATGATGATGACGATATTAATGATGATGACGATGATGATGATGATGATGACGATATTAATGATGATGATGATGATGATGATGACAGTAATACAAGGTGACTCAAACTTTCAGGTGAGTACAATCAATGCCATGAATTAAGACAGACGGAAAGGTAACTGAATATAACAGGTGAAAGTGATCAACAACTTTTATTTTTTTTTATATATATATTTTTTAGCTTAGTGAGAAAAATTCAAACCGAGGATAAATATTACAAGATGTCCAAATTTTTCAGGTGATAAAAAATAAAATAAATAAATAAATAAATAAATAACTGAGGAAATGAATAACTGACTCAAATAATTACACTTTTTTTACAAAGATATTTCGGGAAAAAAAATCAAATCCATATTAATACAGGGCATCTAAAACAAAAGGTCTGAAAATTAATTGAGTAAAATAAATAAATAAATAAGTGAACGAGCAAATACAAAGATAATTACACATTTTTTTTAATCAAGCTTCCTAGGAAAAAAATAAATAAATCAATCAAATGAATATTAATACAGAGCACCTACAGCTTCCAGGTCAGCACAAGAGGGATGTAA
>NC_087190.1:3397500-3400000 GCF_035594125.1 Scylla paramamosain | reverse complement strand
CTCTCTCTCTCTCTCTCTCTCTCTCTCTCTCTCTCTCTCTCTCTCACATACCCTACGTCCCCAACTCATAAATTCCTTGGTAACACTGAGAGAGAGAGAGAGAGAGAGAGAGAGAGAGAGAGAGAGAGAGAGAGAGAGAGAGAGAGAGAGAGAGAGAGAGAGAGAGAGAGAGAGAGAGAGAGAGAGAGGGGTAAGGCGGTTTTCCAGTGTACACAGTTGATGATTCGTAAACGTACACACACACACACACACACACACACACACACACACACACACACACACACACACACACACACACACACACACACACACACACACAGAGGAAAGGGTTAAGATAGCATGAAGGATATACTCTCTCTCTCTCTCTCTCTCTCTCTCTCTCTCTCTCTCTCTCTCTCTCTCTCTCTCTCTCTCTCTCTCTTTCTCTATGTGTGTGTACGAACAATGCTAGAGAGAGAGAGAGAGAGAGAGAGAGAGAGAGAGAGAGAGAGAGAGAGAGAGAGAGAGAGAGAGAGAGAGACACGAGGAACATTGGCTATTTCTATATTTACAGCTACTGTCTGCGCACTCACGCTCACGCACACACACACACACACACACACACACACACACACACACACACACACACACACACACACACACACACGATTTAGTTACAATAAAAATACTTTGCATGTTTGTTTAGTGACCCGTCTTCTCTCTCTCTCTCTCTCTCTCTCTCTCTCTCTCTCTCTCTCTCTCTCTCTCTCTCTCTCTCTCTCGTAGACAATGAAGAAAACGAGGAAGGAATGTAGAGAAATAGCCCGCTCCTCTCTCTCTCTCTCTCTCTCTCTCTCTCTCTCTCTCTCTCTCTCTCTCTCTCTCTCTCTAAGAAAAATAAGACAGGGTATAAAGGATAAGGAGGGAAAAATGAGGACCTTTATTCTCTCTCTCTCTCTCTCTCTCTCTCTCTCTCTCTCTCTCTCTCTCTCTCTCTCTCTCTCTCTCTCTCTCTCTCTCTCTCTCACGTCGACACACAAATCTATTCTTCCATCTTTCTTTATGTTTGGGTCTTCTTATTTTTGTTCCTCCTCCTCCTCCTCCTCCTCCTCCTCCTCCTCCTCCTCCTCCTCCTCTTCCTCCTCCTCCTAAACCCTTGACTCCTCCTCCCCCTGCTCCTTTTTTTTTTATTCTCAAGAATCATTAGGAAAGAAAATAAATAATCTTAATGAGACGAAATATTCTCTCTCTCTCTCTCTCTCTCTCTCTCTCTCTCTCTCTCTCTCTCTCTCTCTCTCTCTCTCTCTCTCTCAGATGCATTACTTCCACATAGGTAAAGAGCGAGTATTACCTTGACAAGCTCTCTCTCTCTCTCTCTCTCTCTCTCTCTCTCTCTCTCTCTCTCTCTCTCTCTCTCTCTCTCTCTCTCTCTCTAGACACAATTGGGAGAGACAGAGTGCCAAGTGTTCTCTCTCTCTCTCTCTCTCTCTCTCTCTCTCTCTCTCTCTCTCTCTCTCTCTCTCTCTCTCTCTCTCTCTCTCTCTCTCTCTCTCTCTCTCTCTCTCTCTCTCTCTCTCTCTCTCTCTCTCTCTTACACCTGCACTTGCCTTTCCTTCCCTCCTTCCTTCCTCCTCCAAATTCTCTCTCTCTCTCTCTCTCTCTCTCTCTCTCTCTCTCTCTCTCTCTCTCTCTCTCTCTCTCTCACGCCCATCGACAATTACGCACACATAGACACACCGCCCACTGCGACAGCCCACACACACACACACACACACACACACACACACACACACACACACACACACACACACACACACACACACACACACACACAGTTTATATAAAGTAAGAGAGGTGATCAAAGGACCTATAAGATTTTGGCTCTTCCTTCTAGTACTACCTCCTCCTCCTCCTCCTCCTCCTCCTCCTCCTCCTCCTCTTCTTTCTCCCACCCTGATTCCTCCTCCACTCTCCCTTCCCGTCCCTCCCTCTTCCGCTCCTCCTCTTCCACTCTTCCTCTCCCCCTTCTGTTCCTCATGCTCCTCTTCCACCTCTCTCTCTCTCTCTCTCTCTCTCTCTCTCTCTCTCTCTCTCTCTCTCTCTCTCTCTCTCTCTCTCTCTCTCTCTCTCTATCTATCTATCTCTCTCTCTCTCTCTCTCTCTCTCTCTCTCTCTCCACACTCACCTCCCACCACGCCCCTCCAAAAAGTTTCCTCCCCCACTCTTATTTTCTTCCATCTCTCCTATCCCTCCAAACCTTCTCTCCACATCTGCTGTTTCTCCACATTTTCTCTCCAGCCGTCTTTTCCCTCCACGACCATCTCTCCACCTCACCAGATTTTTCCTCCACTTTTTCCCTCATGAAAACTTCCTTACCTAACCCAACTTGACCTAACCTAACCTAACCTGACCTAACCCAACCTGACCTAACCCAACCTAACCTGACCTGACCTAACCCAACCTGACCTAACCCAACCTAACCTGACCTGACCTAACCCAACCTGACCTAACCCAACCTAAC
>NC_087190.1:3382500-3385000 GCF_035594125.1 Scylla paramamosain | reverse complement strand
AGGAGGAGGAGGAGGAGGAGGAGGAGGAGGAGGAGGAGAGAGGAAAAGGAGGACGAAGGAGTGATGGTGATAAATGACGAGGAAAATGGGGAGAAAGAGGAAGAGAAGATGACCAAGGAAGAGGAGGAGGAGGAGGAGGAGGAGGAGGAGGAGGAGGAGGAATGGCAAGGAAAAGGCAATGATAATAATAATGACAGCGAAACAGAAAGAAGACAAGGAAGAAGAAAAGAGGAAGAAGAAAAAGGAGATGACAATAACACCAGAAGAAGAAGAAGAAGAAGAAGAAGAAGAAGAAGAAGAAGAAGAAGAAGAAGAAGAAGAAGAAGAAGAAGATATCAAGAACAAGAAACAAACAAACAAACAAACAAACAATAACAGTAATGATGAAGACAGAAACAAGAAAAAAGGAAAAAAAAACAGAAAAAAAGAAGAAAAGAAAAACAAGGAAAAAAAAAAAAAGATAGTGAAGCTGACAACAGTAATAACAATGACACACACCTATTATCCTCCAATATGCAAGTGTGAGGGTGCCAGGGTGCCAGTAAGGTGAGAGGGTGCTATACAGAGAAACTAAGGTGACACACTGCTAAGGTACTACAATAAGACCTTTAAATGGCTGCTTTGGTCTTTAAATGGCTGTCTTGGTCTTTAAATGGCTGTCTTGGTCTTTAAATGGCTGCCTTGGTCTTTAAATGGCTGTCTTGGTCTTTAAAAGGCTGTCTTGGTCTTTAAATGGCTGCCTTGGTCTTTAAATGGTTGTCTTGGTCTTTAAATGGTTGCCTTGGTCTTTAAATGGTTGTCTTGGTCTTTAAATGGCTGTCTTGGTCTTTAAATGGCTGTCTTGGTCTTTAAATGGCTGTCTTGGTCTTTAAATGGCTGTCTTGGTCTTTAAATGGCTGTCTTGGTCTTTAAATGGTTGCCTTGGTCTTTAAATGGTTGTCTTGGTCTTTAAATGGCTGTCTTGGTCTTTAAATGGCTGTCTTGGTCTCTAAATGGCTGTCTTGGTCTTTAAATGGACTGCCTTGGATTTTAAATGGGCTTACTTTAAATGGGCTGCCTTGGTCTTTAAATGGGCTGCCTTGCTTTAAATGAGCTTACTTTAAATGGGGTACCTGGGACTTTAAATGGGCAGCCTTACTTTGAAAAGGACACCCTATTTAATAAACAATACATTCTTAACACAATGCATTACTAAAAACAACCTTAAGCCATAATAAAATGCCTTAAATTCAAATAGTAAGGTGCCAGAATGAGGTGCCAGGGTGTAAGGTGCCAGGGTGCCAGAATAAGGTGATAGGTGCAATGCAATAAGGTGACAGGGTGCTGAGAGGAGGCTGGGCTGTGCTGGGTGAAGATAAAGGCTGGCAGGATGAGAGCACGGCTGAGTAACACAAGGAAAGAATGGGAGGAGGAGGAAGGTGCAGTGACGAGGGAGCCACGCTGAGTAACACTGGGAAAGACTGGGAGGAAGAGGAAGGTGCAGTGACGAGAGACCAAGGCTGAGTAACACTGGGAAAGACTGGGAGGAAGAGGAAGGTGCAGTGACGAGGGAACAAGGCTGGGTAACACTGGGAAAGGCTGGGAGGAGGAAGAGGAAGGCTGTAAGAGACGACAGAAGTGGAAAGAACAAAGATGGAAGAGACAGCAAGAGTTTGGAGTAAGAGGAAAGGGGGAAGAGGATAAGAGGTAGTATAGATGATAGTAAGAAGTGAATAAAGGTGAGAGAAGAGAGAGAAAGACAGTTAAGTACGATAAAGGGTGGAAGAGTGGGAATAAGTGAATAATGGTGGGAGAGAGAGAGAGAGAGAGAGAGAGAGAGAGAGAGAGAGAGAGAGAGAGAGAGAGAGAGAGAGAGAGAGAGAGAGAGAGAGAGAGTAAAGGGTGAAAGTAAGACAACGTAACAGAAATAAAACAGCTAAATAAAAAAAAATAAATAAGAGAGGAAGGAATAATAAATGTAGAAGTAAGAAAAAGGTTGAAAACAAAAGAATAACGACAAAAAATAAGAGTAAAGATGAGAACAAGATAATAAAGGTGATAAATGACAAGAACCAGGAAAACAGGAGAGGAAAACTAAGAAAAAGAATAAAAATAACAATAAAACGAGAGAGAGAGAGAGAGAGAGAGAGAGAGAGAGAGAGAGAGAGAGAGAGAGAGAGAGAGAGAGAGAGAGAGGCGTAAGATTATAAGCAAATTTAGGAGCGTGAGGCTGAGTAGGCAAGATACAGCTATAAAGTAGGCCTAAAAAAATATGGCTGAACTATGGCTGTGTATGGCTAAGTATGGCTGAGTATGGCTAAGTATGGCTGAGTATGGCTAAGTATGGCTAAGTATGGCTGAGTATGGCTAAGTATGGCTGAGTATGGCTGAATGTATGGCTGAGTATGGCTAAGTATGGCTGAGTATGGCTGAATGTATGGCTGAGTATGGCTAAGTATGGCTAAATATGGCTGAGTATGGCTGAATGTATGGCTGAGTATGGCTGAATGTATGGCTAAGT
>NC_087190.1:3367500-3377500 GCF_035594125.1 Scylla paramamosain | reverse complement strand
CTCTCTCTCTCTCTCTCTCTCTCTCTCTCTCTCTCTCTCTCTCTCTCTCTCTCTCTCTCTCTCTCGCAGAATACAATCAGCATTGACAAATATAAAGGGATAAAAATATAGTGAGAGAGAGAGAGAGAGAGAGAGAGAGAGAGAGAGAGAGAGAGAGAGAGAGAGAGAGAGAGAGAGAGAGAGAGAGAGAGAGGCGGGTTGACGTCACAGCCTCGACCAATCATATCTCTCTCTCTCTCTCTCTCTCTCTCTCTCTCTCTCTCTCTCTCTCTCTCTCTCTCTCTCTCTCTCTCTTTACAACCATTAATAACTACTTTACCCGCATCTCTCTCTCTCTCTCTCTCTCTCTCTCTCTCTCTCTCTCTCTCTCTCTCTCTCTCTCAAAAAATAATGAGATTAAAAAAGGAGAGAGAGAGAGAGAGAGAGAGAGAGAGAGAGAGAGAGAGAGAGAGAGAGAGAGAGAGAGAGAGAGAGAGAGAGAGAGAGAGAGAGAGAGAGAGAGAGAGAGAGAGAGAGAGAGAGAGAGAGAGAGAGAGAGAGAGAGAAAATTAATTCCCACATCAGTGTAGCTCTGACCTTGAATTTTGGAGCGGGGCATGCAGGCGCACAGGCGGGGTCAACTTAGTCCACCCCCTCCCCCCACACCCATGCAGGTAGGCCTATTCAAACTCATGGGTAGGCGGGAAGATGGGCGACCTAGACCTAATCTATCTTAACCTTACTTGACCTGACCTAACCTAATCTGATCTGACCTAACCTTTGACCTGACCTAACTTGACGACCTATTACTTGACCTAACCTAACCTAACTTGACCTAACTTGACCTAACTTGACCTATCCTAACCTGACCTGAACTAACCTAACCTAACCTAACCTAACCTAACCCAACCTAGCTGACCTTTATCTTATCTACAAATTTTAGCTGTTCATGCATCTTACTTAACAAATGCTAACCTAATCTTGACTGACCTAACGCACCCTATCAGTAAGTCAGCCAGTCAGTTAATCAGCCAGTCAATTAATCAGCCAGTCAGTTAATCAGCCAGTCAGTTAATCAGCCAGTCAGTTAATCAGCCAGCCAAATAATCAGCCAGCCAATTAATCAGCCAGTCAATTAATCAGCCAGTCAATTAATCAGCCAGTCAATTATTCAGCCAGTCAATTAATCTGCCAGTCAATTATTCAGCCAGTCAATTAATCAGCCAGTCAATTAATCTGCCAGTCAGTTAATCAGCCTGTCAATTAATCAGCCAGTCAGTTAATCAGCCAGTCAATTAATCTGCCAGTCAGTTAATCAGCCAGTCAGTTAATCAGCCAGTCAGTTAATCAGCCAGTCAGTTAATCAGCCAGTCAATTAATCAGCCAGTCAATTAATCAGCCAGTCAGTTAATCAGCCAGTCAGTTAATCAGCCAGTCAATTTTTTAATCAGCCAGTCAATTTTTTAATCAGCCAGTCAATTAATCAGCCAGTCAATTAATCAGCCAGTCAATTAATCAGCCAGTCAATTAATCAGCCAGTCAATTAATCAGCCAGTCAGTTAATCAGCCAATCAGTTAATCAGCCAGTCAGTCTTTCAGTCTGTCAGTCAGGGAGTTTCTTAATTAGTCTTTCAGTTAATCAATGAAATAGTCAGTCAGTCAGTCAGTCAGTCAGTCAGCCAGTCAGTCAGTCAGTCAGTCAGTCAGTCAGTCAGTCAGTCAGTCAGTCAGTCAGGAAATTTCTCAGTTATCCTTTCAATTATTCCAGCCAGTCAGTCAGTCAGTCATCAAATTAGTCACCCAGCCAGTCAATCACTCACACACCCACACACTTCTTCACCCTATCACTCCCCATTCACACCCACACACTCCACCCCATCATCCACCCACTCCACACACCCACCCACTCCACACGCAGGTCAGGAATACAGCCACATTAACATCAAAGTTAACAATCCCACAATCTGAAGGCTCCTGTTTCCCCGCCACTTACTGCCCCAAACACAGCCATGCATAGCCAACACGCCTGTCACGCTAGCTAGACCAGTATTCTATAACTCTGCACTCAACACCAGTTTTCAAAGGCCACAAGAGGTCATTAGCGAGGTTCTCAAGGGTGTTTCTCCTGTTCATAACGTACAAAGTGTTAATCTGTCACTAGAACCTTAGAAACTCATAAAAACCAGATTAACTTGCTAAATACGCTTTGCCCTCTCACCACCCCTGTTTTCAAAGGCCACAAGAGGTGATTAGTGGGGTTCTCAAGGGTGTTTCTCCCGTTCATAATGTAGAAATAGTGTTAATCTGTCACTAGAACCTTAAAAACACCCTTAAAAACCCGTGTCACTTCAACTAAAGCCCCTTGAAAACAGTGGAGGTGTAGCGCAGGTGTGTGTGAGCATACGGTCACCAGTCATGCAATGTCCTTCACGCCCATGCATCGCCACACGCCCTCAGTGCATGATAAAGCAGTGACAAGCCATGATAACTGATAACTACCACTACTTAGCTGCAGCAGGAGTGGTTAAGAGGAGTGGGTAGTAACTATTGGTGTTCTTACTGCTTGGTGGTGTCATTATTACCGTGCATGACTGTGTTGCTAAGTGTTGCATGACTGTGCTGGGTGCAGTTAAGGGGGTGCAAAGTTTGATGTGTGTTGTAAGTTTGTTGTTCATCTTGTATCTGTAGTTCTCATTGACTTGATCTGACTGACTGACTGACTGATTGACTGACTGACTGATCTGATTGACTGACTGACTGACTGGCTGATTGATTGACTGACTGACTGACTGATTGATTGACTGGCTGAGTGACTGACTGACTGATTTGACCGACTGAGTGGCTGACTGGCTGACTGACTGACTGACTAGCTGAGTGACTGACTGACTGACTGATTGATCTGATTGACTGACTGACTGACTGACTGACTGGTTGACTGACTGACTGATCTGATTGACTGACTGACTGACCGGCTGATTGACTGGTTGACTGACTGACTGACTGACCGGCTGATTGACTGACTGACTGACTGACTGGCTAAGTGACTGACTGACTGACTGGCTGACTGGCTGAGTGACTGACTGGCTGACTGACTGACTGACTGACTGACTGACTGACTGGTTGACTGACTGACTGATTGGCTGATTTGACTGACTGACTGACTGACTGATTTGACTGACTGACTGACTGACTGACTGACTGACTGACTGACTGATTTGACTGACTGACTGACTGATTTGACTGACTGACTGAGTGGCTGACTGACTAACTGACTGACTGACTGACTTAACTGAATGAACGAGTAATGAACTTACGCAATGACTGACTCACTAAATAACAAAAACAAGAGCAAGAAAACAAAACAAAAAACAATAACCACAACAACAACATGCCCACACCAACAAACACAAACAAAGAACAAAACAAAAACCAAACAAACCCAGCAAGCCTAACAATTAATTAACGAGTGAACAGCTTAATTACTTCGCTTCTTCACAGCCTTCCCCGAGAACTCTGCCACGCTAATTAACGAGGCGAACTACCATTCCATTACATCATATCAAGAGTAACGACACTTGACTGACATGCACTGTTTGTTTGCCTATCTGCCTATCTATCTCCTTCCCTCTTCGTTATTGTTATTATTTCTTCCTTTTATTATCGTTTGTTCTAGTTATTCCTCCTACTTTGCTTCTATTGTTGTTCCTATAATGGTATCACGTGTCTGTCTCATTCTGCTTCCTCCTTGGCATCTTCTTTTTTGTTTTGTAGATTAGAAATGTTTACAGAGAGAGAGAGAGAGAGAGAGAGAGAGAGAGAGAGAGAGAGAGAGAGAGAGAGAGAGAGAGAGAGAAAGATCAGAATACTATAGTCAGTGCCCCTCTCTCTCTCTCTCTCTCTCTCTCTCTCTCTCTCTCTCTCTCTCTCTCTCTCTCCAGACCTGCGGCTCAAGGTTGATGCCCTGCAGGACGCCGCGCCACATCACACCACCACCACCACCACCACTCCCCACTCTAACAGGGAAACACGTTCACTAAGGGCAGGCTGAACATTGGCTTCCTACTGGCTCCCCACTCCGGCAGGAACAAACTCACTAAGGGCTAGCTTCCTATTGGCTCTCCACTCGTCTAACAGAAACACTAAATGCAGACTGAACACTGGCTTCCTATTGGCTCCCTACTCGTCTAACAGAAACACTAAATGCAGACTGAACACTGGCTTCCTATTGGCTATCACTCGTCTAACAGAAACACTCACTAAAGGCAGACTGAACACTGGCTTCCTATTGGCTCTCCACTCTAGCATAAACAAACTCACTAAATGCAGACTGAACACTATCTTCCTATTGGCTCCCTACTCGTCTAACAGAAAACTAAAGGCAGACTGAACACTAGCTTCCTATTGGCTATCCACTCGTCTAACAGAAACATTCACTAAAGGCAGACTGAACACTGGCTTCCTATTGGCTATACACTCGTCTAACAGAAACATTCACTAAAGGCAGACTGAACACTGGCTTCCTATTGGTTCTACACTCGTCTAACAGATACACTCACATAAGGCAGAAATAACACTACCTCCCTATTGGTGTGATGTGACCAATGACAATCCACGACCACCACCACCACCACCAAACCTTGCATAAATAAAAAAACAAATATATTCTCCACACCCGCTCCTGCAACACCACCACACCTGAGACTCCGTTATCACCAGGTTGGGTATTTCCGAGACAACGATAAAGCAACGAGTGAAAAAAAATGCCTAATGTTGTTTTTGTAGGTAATGGGGTTGGTAATACTGTTTTTGTTAATAATGGGGTTGGTAATACTGTTTTTGTTAGTAATGGGGGTTGGCAATGCTGTTTTTGTTGATAATGGGGTTGGGTAATACTGTTTTTGTTAATAATAGGGGTTGCTAATACTGTTTTTGTTAATAATGTGGGTTGGTAATGCTGTTTTTTGTAGGTAATGGGGTTGGTAATAGTTTTTGTTAATGTGGGTTGGCAATGCTGTTTTTGATAATGGGGTTGGTAATGCTGTTTTTTGTTGATAATGGGGTTGGTAATGCTGTTTTTGTTAGTAATGGGGTTGGTAATGCTGTTTTTGTTAGTAATGGGGTTGGTAATGCTGTTTTTGTAGGTAATGTGGGTTGGCAATGCTGTTTTTGTTGATAATGGGATTGGTAATACTGTTTTTGTTAATAATGGGGTTGGTAATGCTGTTTTTTGTAGGTAATGGGGTTGGTAATACTGTTTTTGTTAGTAATGGGGGTTGGCAATGCTGTTTTTGTTGATAATGGGATTGGTAATGCTGTTTTTGTTAATAATGGGGTTGGTAATACTGTTTTTGTTAGTAATGGGGGTTGGCAATGCTGTTTTTGTTGATAATGGGGTTGGTAATACTGTTTTTGTTAATAATGGGGTTGGTAATGCTGTTTTTTGTAGGTAATGGGGTTGGTAATAGTTTTTAGTAATGTGGGTTGGCAATGCTGTTTTTGATAATGGGGTTGGTAATGCTGTTTTTTGTAGGTAATGGGGTTGGTAATACTCTTTTCGTTGGTAATGGGGTTGAAAATTATGTTTTTGTTGATAATGGGGTTGGTAATACTGTTTTTGTTAATAATGGGGTTGGTAATGCTGTTTTTTGTAGGTAATGGGGTTGGTAATACTGTTTTTGTTAATAATGGGGTTGGTAATGCTGTTTTTGTTGATAATGGGGTTGGTAATGCTGTTTTTTGTTGATAATGGGGTTGGTAATGCTGTTTTTGTTAGTAATGGGGTTGGTAATGTTTGTTAATGTGGGTTGGCAATGCTGTTTTTGTTGATAATGGGGTTGATAATGCTGTTTTTGTTGATAATGGGGTTGGTAATGCTGTTTTTGTTGATAATGGGGTTGGTAATGCTGTTTTTGTAGGTAATGGGGGTTGGTAATGCTGTTTTTGTTAGTAATAGGGGTTGGTAATGCTGTTTTTGTTGATAATGGGGGTTGGTAATGCTGCTGCTGTTGTTGTTGTCGTTGGTGGTGGTGGTGGTGATGATAAGGCCAGTTGGTAAGTTGGGGGGGAGGGGAAACAATAGTGAAGTATCTATAATCTATCAGTTTATTTATCTATTTATTTATTTTCATCTTAAGGGGAAAAATTAGGGAAATAAATGCAGGTGAGAAATAACAGTAAAAATACCTAATTTATCGAGTTTCCTTTTATTTTATTTATTTTTTTTTATCTTTCCCCTGAAGAATAAGAAAACAGGAAATAAATACAAGAAGGGGAAACAAGAGCAAAACAAGTACCTAATTTATCAAGTTTCTCTTTTTCCCATTTTCTTCTTCGTTTTCTTTACTTTTATTTTTTTTTACCTTGAGGGAAAGAAAAAAAAAAAGAGGAAATAAACACAGGTGTGGAAACTAATGAGCCAAGTACCTGATTAACCGAGTATTTTCCCTTATTTTTTTTCCTGAACTAGAGGAAAAATTGACGAAGCAAACAGGTGACAAGCAAAAAATAAATTAAACACCTGAATACCGGCGTTTATACATTTATTTATTCATTTATTTACCTGGAGAAGGAAATAAATGAAAAAAAAATGAAGAAGAGGAGGAAGAGGAGTTTTCAGCACATTATTGTCCCCCTTATTATTTACTGTTGTTTTCCTGTTGTTTCTTTGTTGTGGTTCTATTGTGTTGGTCACGTATATGTCCATTACAACTTTCTATTATTATTTCTTCGTTATATTGTTATTATTTTTATCATTTGTTATTTTTATAATTCTTTGCTTTCATTGTTATTTTTTTATCAGTTATCTATCTCATTCTCCTACGTTATTACTATTATTATCATTATCATCATTTTTTTTTACTTTTTTTTATTCTTCCTCTTCGTTATTACTATCATTATTATCAAGTACTTGTATTATTATTCTTTATTTTCATTATTATTCGTGTTTTTCTCCTTCTCCTCCTCTTCCTAATGTTATCATCACTATCACCTACGTCACAATTCTCATTTCTTTTGTTATCATCACTATTACCACACATTCTTCCTTTGTTTTCAATCTTATCATCACTATCGTCTGTCTCCTTCCTTCTTATCCCTTTACTTTATCATTTCTCTTATCTATCATATTATTCTTCACTTCCATTATCATCATCATTTATTGCGCCTTCTCGTTCCCATTATTATTCTTACTATTATTCCTATTTATCAGATTTCTTTATTATCATTATCATTATTATTTCCCTACAATAAAATGCACTTTACTAAGATAAGTGACAAAGAGATACCGAACACACAGATGGCGCGAACTGTTATCTAAGAGAGAGAGAGAGAGAGAGAGAGAGAGAGAGAGAGATTCCTTCATTTACTCATTACGAACAAATTAAAACTACTGAAAACTCCATAACATTGATAAAATAACGAAAGGAAAACGAAACTATTATATAACGAGAGAGAGAGAGAGAGAGAGAGAGAGAGAGAGAGAGAGAGAGAGAGAGAGAGAGAGAGAGAGAGAGAGAGAGAGAGACACACACCCATTTAAAAACACCACACATGCACACCCCTTCCTATATAACCCGTTTTCCTCCCCTTCCCACGCCCACACCTGGCCGCGCACACAGGCACAGGTAGCAAGGGCCCCCACACAGCCCCCCGCCCCCACACACCCAGGTAACCCCCACAGAAAATGGAGAAAACCCAAAAAATAAATAAGTGTGTACAAGATCGGGGTCGAGTGGTATGCAGTCATCAGATTTAATAGCAATTGTTCAAACTTTCTCCTTTATTTACACCTCCCGCAGGCATTAGAGGGCGTGGCCGCTGGTCCCTCCTTGCCGGGCGCAGCGCTGGGCGGAGGACATCACCAGGACACCGGCGCAAACACGTAATTCAGGAGGAGAGGAGGTTGGGATAGGGACAAAATGGCGGCAAGGCAAGGAGGACAACACAGGGAGAGGACAACATAAACACAGGGGTTATCAGGGCGAACAGAAGTCATGGAGGACACCAGGATGGGCAACGTACCTCGGGGTTGTTCGGGCAAGGTTTGGGAGGATGAAGGATACCAAGAAGACTGCGGGATTCGAGGATGGAAGCGGATAATGGCGAGGGTCTGTGACAGGGAGAGGAAAGCTGAGGCAGACGACGCCGGTATCACTGCGCGCCGCCTTGGACAGACTCACTTCAGGGACAAATATTTAAATCTTTTCATCAATCACTGAAGCAAAAAAAAGAGGTATCAAAAATTTTAAAATCATCATTCAAATATTTTTATGTAGTATATATATCTACAAATGAAAATATAAGATGAATTTTAATTTACATACTAATAATGAGACGACCAAACCAAATTCACATACAACAAATGCAAAACTACCAAAATAAGTCAATAAATCAGCTAAACATTTTTTATATGATTTTTCTCCGGAACTTAAAGTTAAGGATTGATTTTTATTTACATCCCAAGAATGAGACAAGACAAACATAACGCCTGCGCGGGAGAATACCAGGTTTCTGCCATTATGCTAATTATATCAACACCAAGAGAAAAAAGTACCTCATTAAACGCTATTTTATGTCCGTAATAAGGCAATACGTTACAGAGGGCAGCTGCTTCCAAGGCCAAGGCGAACTGTATTTGCAAACCCCGCCTGGCGTACTACTTTGACCGGCGGTTTTTAAATTTTGGCGGGCAGGTGTTACAAGGCCACGCTGGGGGATAAAAACAATAATAAAGAGGATGAAGAGATAGAAGAAGAGAGAATGGGAGAATAAAGAGCGGGGAGAGGGAGAAACAGAAAGAAAAATATTATTAAAAAGCAAATGAAAAAGAGAGAAAAATAGAGATGGCGGAAGGAAAATAAAATTCGGCGAACAAGAGATATAAATACTCGAGAGAGAGAGAGAGAGAGAGAGAGAGAGAGAGAGAGAGAGAGAGAGAGAGAACGGTGCTGATATTCCGCCCCTGGACTTTTCTTTTGTTCTCCCCCGTATTGTGGAGGCAAAAGCAGCTCTCTCTCTCTCTCTCTCTCTCTCTCTCTCTCTCTCTCTCTCTCTCTCTCTCTCTCTCTCTCTCTCTCTCTCTCTCTCTCATAGCTCGTTGAAAAATACCAAAACAGCAACAGTGTTAATAACGATGATAATAAAAAGATCAAAATAACACACAAAGAAAGAAAGGAAGCGGGGGAAAGATAACATGATAAAAGAGAAGATGAGAAGAGAGAGTGAGAGTGGTGGTGACTCGTATCGATAAAAATACGCAAGAAATCGTACATTTACGTAAATTTGCGTACATCTGGCAACCTTGCGCTCTCTCTCTCTCTCTCTCTCTCTCTCTCTCTCTCTCTCTCTCTCTCTCTCTCTCTCTCTCTCCTTCGATCCCTTCTCCTTTTCCTCCTCCTCCTCCTCCTCCTCCTTCCTCTTCCGCTCTCTCCTCCACTTTTAAAAAGCAAAAGGTGCGCACACACACACACACACACACACACACGTCAAAACGAAATATAAATAAATTTTAAAAATTGGAAGTGAACGAAATTTTGTGAATCCGAAAGATTTTTTAGTGTTTCATATTGTTTAATATTATTATATTATTTTTTATCATGAAGTAGTAGTAGTAGTAGTAGTAGTAGTAGTAGTAGTAGTAGTAGTAGTAGTAGTAGTAGTTCTTGTTGTTAAGAGAGAGAGAGAGAGGGAGAGAGAGAGAGAGAGAGAGAGAGAGAGAGAGAGAGAGAGAGAGATTAGAAACATGACACGAGGTAAAAGAAATGATACAAAAGAAAGAAAAAAAAGAAAGAAGGAAAGAAAGAAAGAGAGAAAGAACAAAGAACACACACACACACACACACACACACACACACACACACACACACACACACACAAACAGAGAGAGAGAGAGAGAGAGAGAGAGAGAGAGAGAGAGAGAGAGAGAGAGAGAGAGAGAGGAAATCACATAAAATAACAAAAAATCACATAAGAAGAACAGAACCCACGCAATCTTAGTAAGAGAAAAGGACACAACAGCACAAGG